>NC_142808.1:30861485-31014053 GCF_049724085.1 Artemia sp. Qi Xiang Cuo
CCTGGTGATATCATCTGAAAGAGCAAATACATTAGTGCTGCCAATAAAAGCGCAACGTTGATATGGGGAATTGTCTTATTATACCACTTTTACACCCCCCCCCCAAACTGTTCCACCCTTACAGAACATGACAATCTAGACTCCACTACCCACAACAACCTACCTCCAAAATAATAAATCTAAGTTATATGAAAAATATTATTGTGACGCTTCATGCTACAATTTCCCAAAAAGTTATCTAAGTAATGCCGAAAGCTTGAACTTAGACAAGCTTAAGGAAGTATGCATAACTGCGGGACTGCTGGATCTCGATGTTATTTCCATCACGGAGGTGCACAAACAAAATCCATCTTTACTAAATTTAAATGGTTACCATAAAGTTACCAAATTAAGGCCCCATGACCATCCTTAGGGGAAAAAAGCGGGCGGTATTTTCTGTTTGTTAGAGAATATTTGTGCCCAAGATCAATTCCTACACCAGATTTTAATGAGTTTGAAGAAATTCTTTGGGTATGCATTAGACCCAAGATTTTTCCCGTCCATTAAATATTATTATGGTTGGACTTTTCTATTTCGCTCCCAATCAAAACAGAATTTCATAGAAAAACTAAATGGCAGCATTGATCGAATTCAACTAAAATATCCTTACGCCGGAATCTTTTTATTAGGGGATAAAAATGATTTATCATTAAATCATGGAAATCAAACAAATGGTAGATTTCCCAACGACGAAGGGAGGCACCCAACTAGATGTTATTTACACTGATATAAAACAATACTATTAAATAAACCAACTCTGTTTCCTGCACTCGGCGGTAGCTACAATTATTCAATTAAAATTATCCCATATTTTGAGGCCAAACACAATTATAAGGTTACCGAAATTTGCTCCAGACCAGTAACAGATAAAGGCTTATTAAAATTCGGAAATTGGATAAACAAGCGAAATTTGGAGTGAAATTATAAATGCAGAGATGTTAATGACAAAGTCTTAGGGCTTCATGGACTCCTAACTAAACACTACATTGGATCATTCCCGGAAAAAAAAGTGTTCCACTGACCAACCGTTCTTCAATCATAACCTTAAAAAAATAATTCTTGAAAAAATTAAATGCCTTAAAGAAGGAAAAATTCTAGAGGCAAACAAATTATGGAAAAATTTAAAGAATCAACTTCGTAAGGCTGCACTAAAATTTCTACAAAAACGAAATAAATCACTTATGCAGTACTAATCCAAAAAAATGGTATGAGGAAATAAAATTTATATGTGGCAAATAACCTAAACAACTAAGCTTTAACCTAAATGAGCCTCCTATAAAAACTGTAAACAACCTAAAACGCTACCTTAGTTTGACTTCCCAACGTTACCTACCCTTGAGTTCAGAAGGAAGTTCCTCCTAAACCTCAAGATAATTTACCAATAATCACAAAACCTGAGATTACAAATAAAATCCAAAAATTAAAAAGAACCAGTATCTGCCCCCTATATATTCCGATCGTACTCGTAAATGCTTTCTTCGATAAAATCTCAGAGCCACTGGTAGATATTTTCAACAAGATCACAAAACAGGCGAATTCCCGGCTCTTTGGAAACAAGGTTACGTAACTCCAGTTCCTAAAAAGGGTGCCGTGGTTGGTTTTGACAAAGTTAGACCAATAACATTAACACCACTTTTTTCAAAGCTGTATGAATCATTTTTATCTGACTGGCGCAGGGTCTCAATTGCAGAAAGTATTGAAATTATGACAATTATGAAACGTCCCAAAGGTGGCAACGTCCCTCTATCTATTACATATGTATGACACAATACTTAAAAATCTAGAGATACCAAATACCTGGGCTAGTCTCATCTCAGTTGACCCAGAAAAGGATTACGATTATGTTGACCCTAATGTTTTAGTTGATAATCTTTCCCATGAGTTCCAAATCGACCGCTCTCTGGTAAAAATTATCTCATCATTCTTAAGTCAAAGATCTCAAGTGGTCAAATACATGAATACTTATTCTGAACCTCTACCAGTCTATAAAGGAATACCCCAAGGTAGTATAACTGGACCCATCTTATTCAGCGTTATGGTAAACAATTTGGCAGAAGATATTCCCTTATGATGGAAATTTATGTATGATATGACTCTACTAGAGGTCGCCAGGAAAAATATAAAAAGTGGTCCACTTGAAATCCTTGAAGATATTGCAACAGAAGCCCTCAAAAATAAAATGCATGTAAACCCACTGAAATCTACAATACTGACAATCAATTTCCTACCCCCTCATTTACGTCTATTCATCCAAGTGAAATTATGACACAAAAATATAAAACATCTAGGAGTAACTATAACTTCCGATCTTAAATGGGAAGCCCGTATTTCAAATATAACCAAGCAAGCCAATATTTCCCTAGCTTTCCTTAAGCAATTGGCAAAATATCAATGCCCTGCTCCTCATATTTTGAAATTTTACATATCTTTTATTCGCCCAACTCTCGAATATGCTTACCCTGTATGGCACTTCTCACTAAATAAAAATTTAACCAAAAGTTTGGAAACCATCCAGAAAAGGGCTTTAAAAACAATTGCACGGGAAGGGAAGTTGCCTTACTCTTACTTCTTACAAAAGTTTAAAATCAAAACCCTGGAAAACAAACGACATGATCTGTGCCTCCGTTTAAGTGATAATGCGAGAACCAATTCCGAACTGAAGACCCTTTTCCGCCTCCGCATAATCCTGAATGGAAGCCTCTCCGAAGAGAGACAAAAAATCCCATCCCCATTCTAGAACCTGTAAAGAATAAAACAAACATATATTTAGACAGCTTTATACCAACCATCACTCAAATCCTCAACACCTCAAATACCTCTTAATGAATTCATTTTTTTTATGACCTATTTTATTATATGCCGTTTTATGACTAAATTTTTAACTTTAATGTATGACCTGTTTGATGTGACATTATTTTAGCTACTTGAATGTTTTTCTTAATTGTTTAATTTATATTTGTCTGTAATGTGGTCTCTTTATATTTCTTAATGTTTTGGTGTCCCTGATCCTAATTTCATGGATATGCTCGTGATCGTTGTTGTTTACTTTTTTCTTGTGACACGAACTTATAATCGGCGATTTATCGCTTGTGGAAAGTTTTAAAAATAAAGCCTTATTCTATTCAATTCTATTCTATTCTACGTATTTGCTCCTGTTTTTGTATGTGTTTTTTTTTCTTTTTCTTTATTTTTGTTATACTCCATCGCCATGCCTTGTATTTTTGATGGGTTATAAAATAAATTAATTAATTCATATCGATTACTGTCTACATTCGTAATGAAAGAGGATTAAAAGCTTGCATGTTGCATACTACAATGCCATGATTAAGTTCATTCATTTGACCTCTATTTACTCTATCCCTGCGTTCAATATAGTTTGTTGTAAATAATTTCAGTTAATTATTGAAAAAGCGCAATTATTACACTCTACAGAACATCACTTAGACAACAAAATTGATTTCAAGCGAATAATTTGAAAATTGAAAGAAATGGTCAATGTCTTGTGGTTCAACTTTACCCTCTATATACACCTATATTGTTCTTACTGTACCACAAATTATCAGAGGCAACGCTATAGCGTTGCCTATAGTAAAGGCCATATGCCTTCAATGTTTTATTGTTAATTTTTTTCCCAGAGGTACTTCATATGGAATGGGTCGTCGTATAAACTTCAAAGGGGGCTCATTCGATTGGAAATCGAGAGTTCTAGTGCTCTTTTTCAGGGTTTAAAGTGATTGGAAGGCAACTAACACCTCTTCCATGCCCACCATTTTCCCAAACACATCCAATCAAAATTTTGAGATAGCCATTTTGTTCTACGTAGTTGATTTCCAGATAGAAATTATGTTTTTAAGGAGGACACTCTCCCCACAGCCCTCAGGGCAAGGGTAGTAAGTTATGCCCTGGGGGCATATAAGGTTTTTATAGAAAACTTTGTCGTACAAACTTCAAAAAGGGCTCATTCGATTGGAAATTTAAATGGCTAGTGCCTTTTTAATAGTCGAACGTGATTGGTAGGCAACTAACACCCTTTCCCCAAACATATGCAATCAAAATTTTGAGATAGCCATTTTGTTCAACGTAGTTGAAAGTTCTGGAAATTATATCTTTGAGCAGGACACTCCCCCGGCAGTCTTCAGGGCAAGGGTTATAAGCTATATCCTGGGGGCATATATGGTTCTTATGGAAGGAATGCTCGTGTAAACTTCAGAGAGGGCTCACTTGATTGGAAATTGAAAGTTCTAGTTCACTTTTTAAGCGTGAAAAGATATCGGCGGGCAACCAGCCCATCCCCCAAGCCCTTTTATCCCAAATGAATCAGATAAAAATTTTGAGATAGCCGTTTTGTTAAAAATAGTTAAATGATCATATAACAAAAACTCCGGTGTCGACAAAACCCCCCAGGGCCCAGGGAAGTTCTAGTTCACTTTTTAAGAGTCAAAAGAGATTGGAGGGAAACTAGACCCCCCCCCTCCAGGCCCTTTTTTCCTCAAACCCATCCGATAAGAACTTTGAGATAGCCATTTAAACAAAAATAGTTCAAAGACCATGTAACGAAAACTCCGGAGTCGACACAGGCCTCCAGGGCCCGAGGGCAGGCGTTGTAAGTTATACCCTGTGAGAATATAAAGTTCTTATGGAAGGGATGCTCGTAAAAAGTTCAGAGAGAGCTCATTTGGCTTAAAATTAAAATTTCTAGTTGAGGTTCTGACAGCCAATAGAGATAGAAGGACAACTACCCCCACCCCCCCAAGCCCCTGTTTCCCCAAATTCATCCGATAAAATTTTGAGATGGCCATTAATTTAAAAATTGTTTAAAAGTCAGATAACAAAACTCAGGGGTCGACGCAACCCCCCAAGACCTAGGGGCAGGCGCTGTAAGCTATGCCCTGGGGTATATATAGTTCTTAGGAAAGGGATGCTCATATGTACTTCAAAGAAGGCCCATGTAATTGGAAATTGAAAGTTCGAGTTCACTATATAGTCAAAAGAGATCCGAGAGCAACTAGCCCCCCTCCCCACGCCTTCTTTTTCCAAAACCATCTGATGAAAATTTTGAGATATAAATTTTGTTAAAAATAGTTCAAAGGTTGGATAACAAAAAATCCGGTATCAAAAAACCCCACCCCCAAGGGCCAGGAGGAGGGCGTTCTAAGTTATGCCCTAAAGGCATGTATGGTTCTTATGAAAGGGATGCTCGTATAAAGTTCAGAGAGAGCTCATTTGATTGGAAATTGAAAGTTCTAGTTCAGTTTTTGAAAGATAAGAGAGATTGGAGGGCAACTACCACCCCCCCAAGCCCCTGTTTCCCCAAATTCATCCGATAGGCCCGGGGCCCGGAGGAAGGCCCCCCAGGGCCCGGGGGAAGAAGTTCTAAGTTATGCCCTAAAGGCATGAATGGTTCTTATGAAAGGGATTCTCGTATAAACTTCATAGAGGGCTCATTTGATTCGAAATTGAAAGTTCTAGTTCACTTTTTAAGAGTCAAGAGATTTAAGGGTAGCTACCCCCCCCCCATGCCTTTTTCCCAAACCCATCCGCTACAAATTTATAGATAGCCAGTTTTTTTTAAATTGTTCAAAAACTAGATAACAAAAATTCCGGTGTCAACACAACCTCCAGGGCCCGGGGGGCAGGCTTTGTAAGTGTTTTCCTGGGGGCTTATATGGTTCTTATGAAAGGGATGCTCGTATAAACTTCAGGGAGGGTCGTAAATCGACATTGGAAATTGAAAGTTCTAGTTCAGTTTTTGGGAGTCAAAAGAGATTTGAGGGCAAGTTCCCCCCCCCCCGCCCCTGTTTCCCTAAATGCATCCGATAAAAATTTTTAACATTAAGTTAAAAATTGTTCACAAGTCAGATAACAAAAACTCAGGTATAGACACAACCTCCCAGGGCTCAGGGGCAGGCGTTGTAAGTTATGCCCTGGGGCATATATGGTTCATTATGAAAGGGATGCTCGTATAACCTTCTGAGAGGGCTCATTTGTATGGAAATTGAAAGTTCTAGTTCACTTTTTAAGAGTCGAAAGAGATCGGAGGGCAACTAGCCCCCTCCCCCTCCACGCCACATTTTCCTCAAACCTATCCCATAAGAACTTTGAGAGAGCCATTTTTTTGAGAATGGTTCAAAGATCATATAATAAAAACTCTGCCCATCCAATAAAATTTTTAAAATTGCCATGTCATTGTAAATAGTTCAAAGGTCAGATAAGAAAAACTCCAGTGTCGACGCAACCCCCCAGGGCCCGGAGGCAGGCGTTGTAAGTAATGCTCTGGGGGCATATATAGTTCTCAAGGGAGGGATGCTCGCATAAACTTCGGAGAGGGCTCATTTGATTGGAAAATGAAAGTCCTTATTCACTTTTTAAGAGTCAAAAGAGATCGGAAAGCAACTAACAGCCCCCCCCCCTCCTCCATGCCCTTTTTTCCTCCAACCCGTCCGATAAGAACTTTGAGATAGCCATTTTTTAAAACATAATTCAAAGACCATATAATGAAAACTCCGGGGTAGACATATCCCCCCCCCCCGGGGCCCGGAGGCAGGCGATGTAAGCAATGCTCTGGGGGCATATATAGTTCTTATGGAAGGGATGCTCGTCAAAAATTCAGAGAGGGATCATTTGAATGGAAATTAAAAGTTCTAGTTCATTTTCTCAGAGTAAAAAAGATCGGAGGGCAACTAGCCCCTTCCGCCCTCAACGCGTGTGGGTTTATCGGATGGATAAACCCATCCGATAAAAATTTGAGGTGACCATTTTGTTAAAAATAGTTCAAAGATCAGATATTAAAACTCCGCGGTCGACACAATCCCCCAGGGACAGACGTTTTCATTTATATTCTGGGCGTATATATGGTTTTTATAGAAGGGATGCTTGTTTAAAATTCAGAAAATCCTCCTTTCATTGGAAACTGAATTTTCTAGCTCACTATTTAAGAGTCAAAAGAGACCAAAGAGCAACTAGCCCCCACCACGTCCATTTCTTCAAAAACCCGAACGATAAAAATTTAAAGTTGACCATTTCGTTAAAAATAGTTCAGAAATCAGATAATAAAAACTACGAGGTTGACACAAACCCCTTTTTCACTTTGATATTGTTACGTTGATACCAGTTTTGATGCTTTGATAAATATTTGATTTTTAGAAAAAGTTTGATTTTGAAATAAAAAATCTTTAAAAACTTGGAACTTTTTACAATCAAAAACGAACAAAAATTAATTAAGAAAAACTTTTTGAAAAATAAGTTTTTCATAGAAAAGTAAAGACCATTTTAAACTTAAGCTCAGCATATACAAATACCTGATAAAATTCAAACTGAAAACGACCAGGAATTATTATTAAAGAATAAATGAAACCCAAAACGAACGGAAATTAAATAAACAATCATAGCAAAAAACAAGTAATAATACAAATGAATAAATAGATCTTAAAGCGAGAAATGCTTAGATTGAATATGAAAATCAAGCTTAAAACGAAAAAAAATATTTTGTTATTGAAGTATAAATGAAACTTAAGACAAACAAAAATTAAATAAACAGTCAATACAAACTAACATGCAATAGATATTAACGTAAATGAATAAATAAATCTTAAAATGAGTGAAACTTAAATTGAATGTGCAAATCAAGCTTGAAACGAACAAAATCACTACAAACAAGAGTTTGGGTATCGCCTCATTCTCTCACCGTGAAAGTCTAAAGCCTACTGCGTCATTGGCGCTTTACTGAAAACTATATGCGTCTTGAACAGTCTAGGAAAGCATAACCAACATCAAAATGAATATTTAACATAAAATGATATTAATTGTTGAAAGATCCATCAATTAAAGAATTTATTTCTCTGAATTTTATTCTTATTTTCAAAAGTGTAAGAACTGGAAAAGAACCTTTTTGTAATATAATTCGTTTTCAGTGAAGCTCCAATGACGCAGTAGGTTTTTGGGTATTTTCATTTGCAGTTAAGGAAGGGGGCAGTATCCAAACTCCTGTTTGTAGTAAAAATATATACGTCTTGAACAACTTTAGAAAGAGCAAATAAATTAAACTGAATATTAATTGCTGTAAGCTCATCAGTTCAAAAAATTTACTATAATTTTAATGTTTATTCTAAATTTTAAGTACAAAAGAAAATATTTGTAATAAAATTGGTTTTCAAGCATTTTTGTTGAAAACCAATATAAAATTTGGCTAACAAAAAGCTCGCTGCACAGGCTTACGGTGGCCTTCTCTGGGCAAGATCGTCAATAGACCCTGCCTGAACGGCAACTTGGGAGTCTTCATCCTCTGTTCTCTCGGGAGCAAGCTCGAGCCTGCGGTCCTTGCGAATGGATCGCATCATTTTCATAGTAATTTTACAAATTTTTCTTTTCTACTATTTTTTTTATATAAAAAAACACGTGATGGACCTATGTTTCTTGTTGTGTTAGCTACAATACATGTTCAAGAATATGTGGACACACCCAACCTGATATATATAAGAGATACTAACTTGTTCAGGGAATGATGTTTCTTGTAGCTCAGTGTCCTCATCTGCATAAATTAAAATGGTTTTCAAAGACCTTCGTAGGTATTCCTCATTGAAGTTCTGATTAGTTCCAACTAGAGAGCTCAAAGACATAGTGACTTGCATTTTGACTCTGGCAAAATTCTAGTAGACAAAAAATAATGATTATTTTTTAACTTGTATACATTTTTCTTTTTCTCAATTATTACATATCAAGCATGACAGATCTTACTCATTATGATGAATATCTTACAGACGTAAAGAAAACCCGTATTCTAGAAAAAAGAGAAGAATAAAAAGACAGAGGCGTCGTAAATCGTCCTCGCTTCGTTCGGGTGGCAAGTCAGGCAGTGGCGAATCCAGGGGGGAGGGGCGAGGGGGCGCCCCCTAGCGTAGTCTAAAGCAGTGTGATTTACTTAATTAACTCAAGTTTGCGTTAATTAAACTTGCTCCTAACGCAAGTTTATCGGATCAACCTAATTTGTTTCGATTTTTGGACTTTGAAGTTTAAACCTTGTTTTTGAAACTAAAGTTAACCAGCATATGCATATCAAATTTTTGGAAAAGAAAATACAGGTTATTGCCCTTGAAATAAAATATCTTTAGTTAGGTTTTTCGTCTTAAACATTCATTCCGTGCTAAAAGGGAGTTTGACTTAAAACAAATTTTGGAAACTTCTCTATTGTTCTAAAACTACTGATTATCTTTCATGGTATTAGAATAGACGAAATTGAGCGGCGTAAAAGCCTCGCCTATTTGGCCGTCTATTTAAAGTAGTGCATTTCTGACTTGCATAGTTTCAGTATTTTGTGAAATAGTTTTTGAAAGTTTAAGGCCACCTACGTTTTATACCAGATTTACAAAAAAGCCCTACTAAGGAAAAAAATCTTCTAGAAGTAGATCTCGTAAATAAAAGACATGTGGATTTTATAATAATTCATATTTATTTTTATTCTTATTATTCGAAAAAATAATTTTGATTAAGAGCTAGAAAATTATCAGGCATAAGCTTTAAATAGTACATTTTTTTGGTCAATATGGTTTAAAATTTCAAGGCTACACCAACCCTTCAATTCGGCTTTTCATTTTAACTTTATAACGTTTATACACGCCAATAAGTGATAGCAAGCATTAAATACATAATTTTATCTTTGGGCAGTTGCACTGTAAAATGTGCAGGAGATGCCGGGTATACTCCCTCACTAAAGAACTGAACAAGTCACATATACACTGAACTTGTCAAAAATTAAACATTGTCTAGAGAAGTAAGAGAACAGATAAATATCTAAAACAATTTCAAACATTAACAATTTTTTTCAACGTTAAAAAGAACTTACATTCCCAATTTCAAAATTTTGCCTCATGAGCACGTACAAAGAAGCTGATGCTTGTGATCTGACAACACTGACACAGGAGCTACAATGCCGCAGAAGCCGAAGACATAGGTCTGCACAAAGTTCTGTTTCTTCATCAAACAGAAGACTGGGATTCTAAAATTAAGTGAACAGAATAAAACACTGACAAGAATTTGGAAAACCTTAATAAATACAAACCAACCATTGGTATTTATGTAAGTCATCCTCAAAAATAGTTAAGAGATCAATTATTTTCATCGCAAGGAGGGACGACTCATCCACTGTTGGTTCCCCGGCCCTAATTATTAAATTAAATTCCCTTTTTATAACTTATATATAATAAGTCTTAATACTATTCCCTCTCTGTATTCATGTTTTCGCCCCTAGCCCTAATTATAAGATAAATGTCCTTTTTAAAACTTTAAGCTGACACTAACTCTAAGCTCATTTCTTCTTTTTCCGTAATAGTCCGTCATGTCTCAAGGGAAAAAGCTGCTAATTAAGACAACTATAAATTCAACCAGACAATGACTCATCTGTGCAGATCAGACCGTTATAACGCAGCATTGTCAGGTATTGTGCAGCTTCAATAGAAAATCTATGGATTCTTGAACCTACGTAGCTAAAACCTTGGGTGATTTGCCATGATTGGTCAGAACCTCGAAAGGTAAAAGTCTCTAAGGCACCATATATTTTGTGTTTTTCTATTATTGCAAGTTTTTAGAAGTCCCTTATTATTTCGCTATCATGCGAGTTAATAGTAAGTTTATATCCCTCTAAAAGTGGCTACATTTTATATTTTGGCCTAGATTATAGGTTTGGGGAGTCTGACGATCTTTTTATAGGAGGGCTACTCTCCTACGTTAGTAAGATATCTTCTATGAGAGAGGATATCTGAAAGTTCTAAAGATTGAGCCAGTTTTTTTTTTTTTTCAGATAAAATTACCGGTTCGGTTACACTTGAGGGGTTCATCCCCCCGATTAGTACCGAGCAGGGTGGTCTGAATATACGTGAATAGAAACGTTAAGGGTAGATTCCCAAAAGAGGTTTTCTCCTTCCAGAGACGATTTGGTAGGTTATAATGACTTAACCATACAACCTGTAACCTAAGTTGTTTTACACTGGATGTGGAGTGTAAGCCTCAGTATTAATCTAGCCCCGTAGCCAACAGATCAGACTTCTTTTGTCCTTAAAAAGAGCATAGTGTACTGTTTTAACTATATATAGACACACACATTTCGAGTTATTATTTCTTAAAATAACTCTCCTTTTCAAAAAAATACTTGGCACACTGAAGGCAATTTCTATTATGTGACTGTCTGCCAATCACAGTTGCAGGAGAAGCTTCAGACTAGAAGAGTGAAACACAGCCATTAGTAGATAATATTTCAAAATCGGGTTTTAAAGAATTTTGTTTGCAACGCCAATTAGAAAAAAAAACTGTAATTAGTATTAAAAATAAATGACACTAAGGTTATGTTTCTTTTTTCAAATTTTTCCCAGTTAGTTGCTCAGTTTAAGAATACTACCAGGGGAGCCAATAGTATTAGTATTAGTAGCAGCAGTCGCAACTATTCATAGTTGCAGTTAAAAGAAGTCATAGTCGTAGAAATTACAAAAAGTCACAGTTGCAAGTAGTCACAGTCACTGTGTCAAGTATTCGCAGTCCAGTTGGAAGTAGCTGCAGTCATAATGGTAAGTGGCGACAAACGCAAGTAAATATTGCAGCCAAAGCCAAAAGTAACCCTCATCACTGTTCCAAGTAGTCACATTCGCAATCACAAGCAGTTGTAGTCATAGTCGCAAGAAGTCAAACTCACAGTCGCAGTCGCAATAGTAGGAGTAGTAGTAGCATCAGTAGAAGCTGTGGTTACAACAGTACAAGTAGTTGCAGTAGCCCTCAAAGGTCCAATTTAATAACCTAAGCCTTTCCTGAGACAGTACTGATACGTTCTTTGACAATCTACATGTATATGGTGCGTTTTGATTTTGTTCAACATACACCCCAGCATCCCCTGAAAGTTTCATATTAATAAGAGTTTCATATTAATGCGCTTAGCTATTGCAGATAAATTGTAGATACGGCGTTTTAACATCCACATCTAAATTAACATCCTCCTCAACTTGCCCTGAAAGCTTCAACCTAATACCTTTATCCGTTCCAAATATATTACAAATACACCCTTACGACAAACTTAGATAGACACAGGGTTTATTGATTTCAATTCCAATAGTGTATCTGAAAGTTCTGACATAACACCTCTAATATCTTAGGAGAATATTGAAAATACACCCTTTTGACAATCTGGAAACCCATAACACCTTTTGATTTAATTTTACACCCCATGAACATTTCCTGAAAAATAAAACTTATTAGCCTTTTCTCTTCCTATGATATTGTATCTATGGAATTATGACAACCTGGATGCACTTAAACCCTGTTAAATCGTTGATTTAGTTCAATAGTATTAGCAGCAGTATTAATGGCAGTAACCTTGAAAGTTTCAAGTTAATACCCTTAGCTGTTTTTGAGATATTGCTGATGCACCCTATTTACAACCAGCATGCACAGAGTACCTTTCGATTTAATTTTATAGCATCCCTTTGATAACCCACCTGTGCATAATCTGATTGGATTCAGTCTAACATCCCCCTCAAAATGCCCTGTAAGCTTCAACTTAATACTCTACATCGTTCCTTAGATATTGCTGATACGCCATAACCTGCATGCACCTATTGTATTTGATTTAGCTCAAGACCGACTTAAACATTGCCTAAGAGTTTTACCTTAACACTCACAGCATTAGCGATAATAATAGTGGTAGTAGCAGTAGTAGTATCAGGAGCATTAGGAGTAGCAGTAGTGTTTTTAGTAGTATCAGTAGTAGTATTCACAAAGCACTCTTTTAGTTAGTTCAACATCTTTTCAGCCTGCTTTGATAGTTTCAACTTACTACTTTAAGCCACGTCTAAAAAACCAACAAAGAGAAGATCTTTCATAAGCCACTTCTGAGATACTGCTAATGCATCCTTTTGATAACCTGTATGCGCATAGTGTGTTTCATTTTACCCAAACATTCCTCTAAAATATCCCTGAAAGTTTTACCTTAATACCATAAGCCTTAGTAATAGTACTACTAGTAGCAGTGATATTACTAGTACTACTACCACTAGTAGTAGCATGCACATGGTGTCTTTTTATAAGCTATACATACCCCTCAACATACCCTGAAAGTTTCAAGTTAATACTCTAAGACTATCCTGAGACACTGCTGATACGCCCGTTTGACAGCCTGCCTATACAAAGCGTGTTTCAAATTAATTCAACATTCCCCTCAACATTTCCTGAAAAGTTTTCATTAATATTCTTAGCTTTAGTAGTAGTAGTAATAATATTAGCAGCAGCTGTAGTGGTAGCATGCACATAGTGCCTTTTAGTTAGTTCAACATCCCTCTCAACATGCCTTGAAAGCTTCAACTTAATAGAGTAAGCCGTTCAGGAGAAATTACTGATGCCTCACTAGTCGTAGTATTAATAGTGGAAGCATGCACATGGTGCCCTTTGGTTAGTTCAACATCCCCTTCAACATTCCCCGAAAGCTTCAGCTTATTAAGCCGTTCCTAAAATATTGCTTATATGCCTTTTGACAGCCCGCATGTACATAGCGTGTTTTGATTTAGTTCCAACTCCCCCTAACATTCTCTGAAAGTTTCACCTTAATACCATTAGCCTCAGTAGTGACAGTTGCAGTAGTATGCAGATAGCACCTTTTGGTTGGTTCAACATCCCCACAACACAGCCTGAAATTTTCAACTCAATGCTCAAAGCCCTTCCTGATATAATGCTGGTACACCCTTTTGACAACCTAGATTCACACAGTTGGTTTGGTTTAGTTCACCATACCCAATAAACATTCCCTGAAAGATTCACCTTCATACCCTCGGCCTCTGCAGCAATAGTTGTAGTAGTATTAGCATTTGTAGCAGTATGAACACAGTGCCTTTTTTTCAATATTCCCGTCAACATACCCATACACATTCAATTAAATATTTCATATTACCATAAATATAATATATAAATATTCAAATAAATATTCTCTGAAATTGTCACCTTAATACCCTTAGCCATAGTAGTAGTAGCAGTAGAAATACTAGTTGTAGTAGTAATAGTAGCGTGTACGCATTGCGTCTATCCTTAGCCATTCCTGAGATACACCCTTTTCACAACCTATATGGACATAGTGTGTTCTGATTTAGTTTAACAGTCTTGAAAGTTCCATCATCATTCCCTAAAAGCTTAACCGGAATTCCCTTGGCCTTTTTGGACATCAATGGTCTAGCATGCACTCCTTTCCCGATAAAAAAACACTATATGTAAATAATGGGCGAATTGTATGACTTACAGTTCATGCCCCAAGGGCTGTGAGGGGTCTTATCCCAAGAGACATAGTTATTGGACCTTTCAACTATGCTGAACAAAATGGTTATCTTAACATTTTGATCGGACGTCTTTGGGGAAAAAAGGGCCTATGAGGGAGACTGAATGCCCTCTAATCACTTTTCACTCCTCAAGAAAACTTTAAATTTCCGACCGAATGAGCCACTTCCAAAGTTTCTTTGATAACTCCTTTCATAAGAAGTGCCTTGGTGAATAGAAAAAAAAACAACAAATAAATATTACATAGGGCTCACTTCGCTCTTTACCTAGGCTGCACAAGCACTGCCAATGATAAGTGAACAAGCAACATATACGCTTTCAGGCAATAGAATAATGTTGCCGATTATCGACACAACTTAAATTTACTCCGTAGTATCGTGTCCGTTGACCGACATTCTTGAAAGAGCTCGATGCTTTGGATGAACAAATTTAACTCTTTGTCTAAAATTCGTTTCTAACATTGTTCGAGGTGTTTTTGCATCATTTATTTTACCAATAATACCACAACATCAATTGCAGGCTAATTATGAAGTGAAAATCAGTTGAAATCGCCCGGTTTCATCGGAGAAACAATTTTTTTACCCAACTACTAAAAACTCATCACGGCACTAAAACATCTCAGGCCAACACACCTACAAACACTCCTTCTCCATCACAATCTGTTCAAAGCTTCACTCTTTACTCCCTCAAATGAAATTCCTATTTCCTAAACTAACTTTGGAATCATGCGAATGTATATACGAAAAAAAAAACGAAACGTGACGTCATGATATCTCGCAAAAATCGTGACGTGATGCTCGCAAAAATCGCTCAGTAACCGAATATTGCGAGCGAAGCCAATAGAGGAAAGCGCTGCAGGCTAAATTTACGAGAGAAGAAGGCTCAAGTGAGGGGAGGGAAGAATAACAGTCGGTTCTAAGTATATACATGTATCTAAAATACAAACTCTGAAGATTATGAAAGAGTAAATATTAAATTCAAATATCAAAATGCGCTTGCTCTTACTTTTACACAAATATTGCTAAAATTGTTTCACTTAAAACTTTACAGTCGCAATTTTAGCAGTTATAATTGTACAAGTTAAAATTTCAGAGTTATGTTTTCCAGAACAATGTGTTCCCTTCCAGGCTATAAATCCACTAACAAAGCAAAAGGGATGTCAACCATATGTACCAAGATCTTGACGCAACTACAAATTCTATCTAATTCATTTAGGGACAGTATTTTAAGTGTTGCTAATCTAATGGCAAAATGAGTTGTTTCTAACATTATTTTTTACATTAACACTATATTACGCTATTATTAACTGAAAGCATGCATAGTTGACAATCAACATTAGTGTCACTCAGGATTTGCCAAAATTGTCTTGCATTATCCTTAACTGCCCCAGACCTCTAGCCCATAAATGTTGTCCTGCTTTTCCAAAATAAAAGAAAAATTAGTTTTTCGTATGGTTACTTACCTTATACACCAAAGATCTCTGAGTGGCAAAAATATTTTGCAGCAATGATGTACTTTGATTGGTTTCTAACAGATGAAGTAAAACTCGTAAAACACTTGACAACAGGTTCTGATTCTCAGTTTGTGAAGTTACCTATTAATAAATAAAAAAAAAAAATCTTAAAAGAACAAATATGACACAGTTGAGGCTTATGGCTTTCATATACTTATTTCAATAATGGTTAACAATTACTGTTAAAAATTAATAAGCAGAGCTAGGGTGCAGGCAGAATTCCTGGGAAGGTGTCGCCAAATTAGATGTTTCCTCCATCAGGGATACATTCTGTGGCGACTAAATTTGTGACCAGAGCAAAATAGATAAGCGAATTTAGTTTCATTAAATTAATAAAATGGGAATATGATAAGATATGAATATTTTGGGTAAATAGCCAACTTCTTCCTAGTATGCTGCTACTTTATATAAATACACGGTGGGGGAAAAACCCATCAGGAATCCAAAAGAGGTAACTAGATTTATCTACGTCACCCAACACTACAATAAAATTTAAGCGGTAATTGGGAAGTCAAAGAATCGACTAATGGCATATCGACTAATGAGAATATCCACTCATGTTTGGCAAAATCATTTTCATTGAGGGATCTTTGGTCTAACTTTTTTTTATTTATGCGAAACAGACGCAAAATGAGTTGTTCATTGTGTTGCAGCACAAAGGATTATTTTTAAATAAGTAAATTTTTAATTTTTTAATAGACACTTAAAATTTATATAATAAGGATTGATTCTTTCATTTTTCCACTTCTTTTCTTTCTTAAAAATGTTTGTCTCTTTAAAAAAATTTTCTTAATCATATTTATTTTTCCGTCAAGAAACAACGTCTCACCTTTTTCAAGCGAGAACTTAGAAGGAAGAGCTTGTTCATCGTGGCAATTTGTATTAACAACATTTTAAAAAGAACAACAACCCCAAAAGCAACACCCTCAAAACAACAACCTCAATTGACGCATGCAAAAAGATACACTGAATTAAGGTTAAACGCACTTGGAGGTGTCAAGGCTGTGGATGACTGTAAGCTCAAGGACAAATATTAAGCGTCATTTGGCATTTAATAGAAAATTGAAGTTAAATCACACAGACAAGTCTAACAATTATGCAACTTGTAACTTTATAGATCGTGGAAAACCAAACAAAACTGATGTTTTATGTGTCCTTCAAATAGACCCCAGCGATAGTAACTCCTCGTGAAGAAAGGTCACAAAAAACCTACTCTTCAGCTGTTTTGTCATAATTTTAGTAGCGACAACAATCATATGATATTGGTATAGTAATAATAACAAACGTGATACAGTTGAAATTATTTGAGAATTCTCCACTCGGATTAAGCTACAATTTTTGAGAGAAGAGCTTCAATACATACATCATTCAATCTAGTAAATAAGTCAAAATGCTAATACTACTTTTTACGAAAATATTTCTAAGTTTCACCGTTTTTCAAGCATGCATAGCCCCGTCAACAATAATTGACGAAAATAATTAACACAAAAATGACTTAGAAATTTTTTTCTAAAAACCAATGACAAAATCAGAGTCCTTGAGCAAGACATTCTCAATGTTTTCTCTCTGGAAGTTCCAAATGATTGCCTAAAACTAGACAAGGCATTTCAAGTTCTCTATTAAAGAAAGAGGAAAAAAATGCTAACAAATAAAGGATTATATTACAATACAGTAAACCGATATAACTGATGACTATTAACCAAGCATTTACAGCTTGGTTAAGTTGCGGTAGAGTAACAGCACAATTTCCATATGCTGAAATACATATTTCAGGTGAGAAAACTTGCAATTTATTTTCAAAAATTCTCAAATCAAATAATTTATTTTCAATACATAGCGTATTCTTTTCTCATTCAAATTATTTACTTTTCCAAGTATTTATTGCAATGCATAAGTTTTAATATTCTAATTCAGCCTTTAGCGATTCTGATTCAGCACATCTGATTTCAGCATCATCAATTACTGAATGGCACTCTCGCTTTAGGCAAGCTAAGCACTATGAACTATGCCAATTTACTGGAATCTTGATAGCCAGCAATTGAATTTAACTATTAATCAAAAAACATTAGCAAAGCTCTTTCTAATTTAGAAGCGGAATGCAAGTAAAAATTAAAATAGGAAAGCAACCTTAATAATTGTTTCAATCGTATCTAGGACAACAAGGCCTGCTTGAGTAGACAGGTTTCCTTCGATATGACTGTCTAGGTCCACATCAACCTTCACTTTTTCCCCGGGATCTGAATTCTGATGCTTCCAAGATCCATAGTCTTTCCTCCAGCGAAGACCAGTTGATCGCTCTGATCCATAGGGACTTGGAGAAGGATTTCTTTCTAAAATTAAAATGAACAGAATATCTCTCTTGCATTATATAGGGTACTAAAGAAAGTTTGTTTATATTTTGTCTGTCTAGAAATGTTTTATCTTAGAGTCCAATATATCCCAAGCTCTACATTTTCCTAGTTTTTTTTTTTTTTTTTTTTTTTTTTTTTTTTTTTTTTAGGAGAACGACACTAGTAGAAATACAATAAGCACAGGACAACCACTTGATCTTGTCCTGTAGCATCTTTCCTAATGTACACTGCAATGACACATATCAGGGACAGTGCTTCCGTTTCTTTTGTTCGAGAATCGGGCAAAGATAGGTATAAACCAACAGATTTTTGCTAGACTCGAAGAAAACGTTAGCAAAAAAATCGATCGACGTTCTTCTACATTTGGTCCGTTTTTCTGAATTTGACCGATTTTGGAACCAAATAAAGCGATTTTCCTATTGGCTTTGATAAGTGAAACACACATTTGTGCCCTAAACTTTTCATACTAACGGCCCAGTTCAAATTGGTGAATAAGATGTTTCAAAGAAACACAACAAAAATTATTAAACCCTCAATTTTCAACAAAACTAGGACAGTTGTAAATTTTCTAATTTGATCATTTGTAGCCCAGTACAGAGAAGCAAAATAAATTTGATAACAAATTTAGTTCATTTTTGTTTATTATACCCTACTGTGTACCCCTGACTCCCCTATATAATCTACACAAGCACCTTCACTGCCTAAGAGAAAGTAAAGTGAATAATTATTCAAGTTCCTACTTGGCATAAACAGAGCATGCCCAATAATTAATAATACAAATTCTTAACTAAAAATAAGAATATTTGCTAATAAGCGGCAAAGAAATATTCCATATACTATTCAACTACATGTATTTAAGTCTAAACACGAACAAAAAGTAAAACAAAATTACTTATAATAACCAAATGATTACACTGGGCACACTCAGGAAATTTTTCAGTTGAGTGCAGTAAAACTTTGTGCTAGGGACTAGATGGATAGCAACTCTTAATTTCGCTTTTTAATTTCATTTGAATTAATATATATATATATATATATATATATATATATATATATATATATATATATATATATATATATATATATATATATATATATATATGTTACCGGGAGTCCGGGACGGCTACACGGCAGGCTTCTATTCCCAAACAAAGTAAGTCTCTTTCTCATGTCACCAGACCACAACACAGGAAGCCGAAAAAAATGATATAGCAACGAATCTACTAAAAACATTCAAGGCTCTGAATTTCTGAAGAAATGTCGCATCAGACAGTTTAACCTTCAAATAAAGACACTAATAAAGAAGGATACACATCTTTTGAAACTATCCGAATTTAGTAGCTTACGAAAAGAGTTCAAATCGTTCTGGCATTTTCATCCTTCTTTGTTAATATGATTACGACTTGCCTCTGTCACATTTTTTTTCAACCCGTCCCAAAGGCTTAGTCCTCGTAGGAATAGTCTAATAGAAAAAACGGTGAAAATTATTTTGAACGCAATAACAAAGAAATAGAAAACATCATGAAGGTTTAGGAAGTTTTGCCCGGATCGGAGCGAAAGCAACCATTTTTCTTTCTTTCTTTTTGTCGTCGAGTCTTTGACTAACCTGTTAAAAATTTTCCTCATTTTTTAATGTCATCTCAAATGCCAATTGAGAGTTAGTCAAATTATAAATAATTTTGCATGAGAGAACGAGCCTGATTTTCGAAGTTAGAAGGCAAATATAAAATGTTCAATGCTCTGCATTTATTTTCCACGAATAATTCCCTATTTTTTGTTTTGTTTTGAAATCTTAAAAAAAGCTGATTCATGCGGATAAATTACCAAACGTGTTTTTAAAAAATGAGAGTAGATATATTCTGGTATTGAAAAGTTTTAAATAAATAAATTTTTATTTTTACACAGCAACTATCGGTTAGAGAAATCATTCATGTGATACGAACCAATACCATTTTTTTTCTCAATGAAAAGAAAATATGTTGAAGAATCTTGATGTTTAAGCCTACCTTGCTAGAATAGGCACCTTTTAGATTCTAGAACTGAGCACAAACTGGATCCATTTAGTCAAGACCTGTGGCAGATGAAGGTAAAGCATGAGACTCACTATAAGCTTAAGTACATTCACACTGATCATATTAACAAATTTTCTAAGACGACCTATGTCCATTAGGAGACAACAGGTGAGCCAAATAAACATTACATAGATAAAGGAGAATTTAAAAAGTGGTTTAAGATCATACACAATAGCTAGACATAATGTTTATCCAACATAGATGTAATTAAACATACAACGTTGTCATAATATAATATAAAAATACATACACACGTATAATAATCTCTAATTCAGTCTCCTGTTAGTTTTAGTATAATATTGAAGGAAACAAAAAATATTTGATTATCAGCCTTAACAGGTCAGCTGAGAAGAATAATTTTAAAAAACCACCAGACAATGTGACAATTAGCATGCAAATCATTCGTTAAAAGCTGTTAAAATATGAACCATCACACCATGCAACATACACCGAATACACGGTGTTCCTACCTTGTATAGTAAGCGGTGCAACATAAAACTGTGAGCTCCCTAGTGATCTCCCATCAACTGTGTTTCCTAAGGCATAAAATAGTATGAGTACTCTAATGGCATAGACTCCATAATATAAAAGTAAAAAAAAAAAAAAAAAAAAAACTGCTTCAGGAAATATTTACATCTGGTATGAGCTCCTTTGGTCTGCTTAAAGAAGTCTAGATCTGTGGGGACTGTTGAGTATAAGCCCTTTACAAGCTAGGAGAAACAAGATTCAATGATAATTTCTAGATTACGCGGTGTTGTCTTTCAAACAAAAGTTTATTAAAAGAACTTTGACTGCTAGCCACTAGCCAGGTAACTGCAAGGAAGTTTTTTGGGGACCCAAACTCGGGGAAGGGGAGGGTGGGTCACTAGAAAAGCAAAAAAAAAAACCGGCATATTATGTAAAAATAAAAAAGTGCATGAGTTAATTTCTGGTGGAGCCATAGCCATAACCCCTGCATGCGTTCTAAGTTGTTTGAGCTACCTGTCCAGGAAAGTTTTAGCGTTAAAACTCAAGGTACACATATTAGATATATCAAAATATCGCAAGTAATTTTGAAAACCTTGAAAAATAATTTTTATCTATTCATTACGCGCAAACTGTTAGCAAAAAAATAAAATACCGGGTGTTTTATCTGCAAAAATTCTTGAATTTAACTTCATCGATAAACCAGGGGCGTCAATTCACGAAAATTTATGAGGGAGAGGGGGCAAAATGTATGTTTCAATATGTAAGGGGGGACGGGGCTGCAAATTGGCCGCTTTTTAATCATTACAATGAAAGTACCGAAAAAGGCTTTTTTAAAGAAAACACTCGAAAAACCGTATTTTTTAATCGGGGTGGGGAGGGGGTTCTATAGGGGAGCACAGCCCCCAATTTATGCCCCTGTATCGCAAAAAACAAACATTCTCGTTTATGCAAGTATTTGCCTGCGCTAAAGATAGAAAATTGTCATTTACTAAGATACCCAGAACCAAGATGAATAGTAAACCCTTTAGAGAGAAACGTTTTCGGCTGAAGTTATACATGGGGGTTCTCTAATTTGGACCAACCTCTGCCAGGAAACTTTTTGACAGATTACTTTAATCCAAATCTGCGTTTTATATTTCTCCATAAATATCCTCGATCTCTTAGCATACTTTAAAGCCTTCTGCTAGTTCTTCTATATACTCATGAGAAAAAATTACAGCACCATTATTGACCAACCTTATTGCTTCATTTAGCGAACCAACACGTTCAAATACTCCTACAAGTTTAGACCATAAGGAGCTCTAATCTTCAAACGATTCCGAACTTTCTTCGATATCACTCATTCCACTGATCAACAACAAACTCAACATGGTTGCGAGTTGACAAGATCGAAAACCCTTGTCAACTTTTGCTTCATTTAGCGAACCAACAGCGTTCAAAATAGTCCATAACAAGTTTAGACCACAAGGAGGATGCCCTTCAACTTTCTAAAGCGATCTTTGAATTTTTTCTTCGTTATCACTCATTCCCACTTATCAACAACAAACTCAACATTGGTTGCGATGTTGAGTTTGACAAGGGTTTCCGATCGAAAACCCTTGTCAACTTTTGCTTCATTTAGCGAACCAACAGCGTTCAAAATACTCCATAACAAGTTTAGACCACAAGGAGGATGCTCTTCAACTTTCTAAAGCGATCTTCAAATTTTTTCTTCGTTATCACTCATTCCCACTTATCAACAACAAACTCAACATTGGTTGCCATCCTCTGCCCATTGACAATCCGTGTATGGATCATTTTTATCGGTACCTTTTACCCAGTTCTTTACTACCTTCTTTGACTGGGAATAGGCTAGTCAATTGAAGGAGCATTGTCTGGCGTTCTGATCAACACTGTGGTAAAGCGATTTGCTTAGTCTTTACATGGAATCCCACTTTATTAACTCTCGTGCCACAATTTCACTTTGGTGGCAAATATTGTCAAATCTTCAATTATTCATGCGCCACCACTTTCTGTAAAACAACGAGGGGGGGGGGATTTCAGTTTAAACCTATTTTTTTTTCATACAAAATTCCTTGAAAGATTCATGTTGAATGAGGTCAAATATGAACCACTTTAATAAGGATTTGTTCCTTTATTCTTTGGGACATTATTCTTTATGAAAGGCATTTTTTTTTTCTACGAGATTCGAAGCATCAGCAAAGCTGACATGCAGCTAATCTTAGCAAATTAGAGTTTAACTTTATCTTACACAAAGATTGAATACCCTTTTAAAGGAGTTTAAAACTGGCTTACTGGGAATTATTCCTGCTAGGAGATTGATTCCGATATACTTACAAGTTACCTTAATTCTTATGGTGACCATATTGAAAATTTCCTGAGAAGTAGGGTATAATATAACTTTGAAAAACACTGACATAGTTGTCACGACAAGACACCTGAAGTGAGGAAGACATAGACAAATTATTACCTTATTACTTTCTGAAGGATCTTGGTCCCCTCTCAGAGGACAGGGGGATTAGACACGGGATCATCTAAAACAATAAAAATTTGCATAAATATAGACATCCTCTTTTCGCAAATACGCCTACCTCGTATAAAGATGTTTTGCCATAGCTGGAATCTGGAAAAAGCCCTAATATATCCAAAGGGGAATCCTAGTTACTATCTACTCCCCCCTCCCCCCCCGGCCAAAATTCTAGCTACTGTGCCACAATCATAACTCAATAAAATACATCGAAACATTTTGGAGAGCAGAATATCAAATATAATAAAAACTTTTACCTCGCCGTCTTTGTATAAGTTCACTCCTAGCCGATCCTTGGCCACCAATCAACATATCCTCCAGCTTCGATTTAATGTCTGATGCCCGACTTGAAGACGGTTGAAGAGAACGCTTAAAAAACCGTTTTCCCTATAGGACAAAATGGTCAGTCAAATATATTCCTTACATAAGTTTTGACACCTAGAATTTCCATACACATAAATTTAAAACAATAATACCTCACTATTGTTACATTACATTTCTCATTCTAGGATAAACAACTTGTCATTTGATAAAACTACAGTTACATTATAGCATTAAAACAGAATTTATAACAAATGATTATTATTCATTGGTTGTAATCAATACTGGTTGTATAGTTTAGTAACCGGTCATTATTTAAAGCGTTTACTACCATTTTCGAAAACCAGTCAAATATTCTCAGGCTCGTATCTTTTGGTGTAACGTTAATCTTTATGAATTATATATATATTTAGAGTCAGCAAATTTTTTAATTCTTTTGATCTATTTATTGTTATAAGAATTCCGATTTTAAAAATTTAAGTTACTACTGGGCCGAGTCGTTTCTTAATTAAAATTTGTTACCACGAACTATTTTATTTTAGGAATTCATACTGCCTTACTAAAAATTCACTTCTACGAGACTAGAATAATGTATATACCTATTTAAGATGGTTGGATTGTCTTTAAACCTGATTTACATTAACAAAAATAAAAACATAAGCCATAAATCAGAAACTCTATACAAAACTGAAATTGAAAATAAAAAAGTTTTCTTTTAACATAAATGATCTCTAGAATGGGCAGGTGCTAATTATGTTGTAACTTACCTTATATTCAAAGCAGGAAATCGCTGAATACAGAACTTCTAACAATCCAAGCAATTTTGATGAAGGAATTTCAATCCACCATAAGCGAAGGACAGAGTGGTCTATGTTTTTCAACACCCAGAGAAGGCAGACTAAGAGATTTCTGCTGGCCTCAGGACTTAATGAAGCTTTTCGAGCCTGCAGAAATTAGGTAAAAAAGGTTAAATTAAACGTTCAATCCCTAATATATCTATTTTGGACGCATTGAACCTGAAGCAACGACAAATATGCAAAACAGACCATACTAGGGATAAGTCATGTAACAATACCTAAAATATCAATCCCTTTTTCGGAGTTATTTCCTTATTTCTCTAAGATTATGCCAAAATTTAATCATGCTGATAAATTATCATGGATGACTTTTAACTAAATGAATTTTACATACTTGGAATTGCACACTTCCTCTGCTGTGTGCTTTTATTTATTTTATATGATAACCCTGGTTATATACAATTATATACACACTAAAGTACTAGTCTATATGGTGAACATTCATATGCAAGGGAGGTTAGTGCACAATTTGGCTGAAAAGAGTTAGAGGAAAAGAAACATGTGTTTATTTCACAGAAAAAAAACAAAACAACTTAAAATCAATAACCTTTCAAAATGGCGAGCCCTTTGAATACTTTACAAGTTGATTCTGTTTTGTATGTTACTATTAATCCTTCAATCTTTTCGTGTTCCGGTTTCTATTAACAAAAGCCAAACTTTAATCAACGAGCAATACAATTGATAGCTTGATAGCAATAACGATTGATCTACAAAAGGACTCTCTCATGCTGGATGGAATTATTTACGATTATTCGAACAGAGAAAATAAAATTATGACTATTAGAAAAAAAAAGATAGGTTAAAGTGATGGCCTATGGGGCGTCGCAGGTTATTGTGCACGTTTCAGCTGCTGGGTCTTATTTTTTTTTTTTACAGGGACAGGTAGCAAGCCTGTCATCCAACCTTGCGCAACAAGAATCGAAACCCCGTCCCGTCTTGCCAACCAGACCACCATTCTCCCATGCCAGCAGAGGTTGTAACTATCAGAAAAAAGAGAATAATTGTTTAAGAAAGACGAGAAAAACAACCTTAGAGGGATCGGGAGACGGAGACATTGTGTTTCCGACAGGTAATCCACCAAGTACAGAACCTTTGGCTATAGCCATGGCTAAACCTTCACCAATTGGCGAAGTAACGTCACAATCATCTGAAGTCACTCTGTCTTCACCAAGAGATCGAACTGCGGCACGACCTAAAAACAAAACCATTTATGCAAAATAATTTAATCAGAATGAAAAACAACAGCCCTACTCTTTGGTAGAAATAACTCTGATACCACTAAAACTTCTACTTTATCACAACCAAAACCAGCAGACAATAAAAAATATTAGCCCGGTTTTAGCTGGCTAGATTAACTTTCTAAGCTAAAAAAGGGTGGCCAATCTCATAAATATTCGGAGTTTTAGTTATTTACTTGAAATTTAAGGATATACATACCTGCTCAAAGGAGTTAGGGAGAACCCCACCCCTCTATATCCGTCTAAAGAGCCACACAAGGATACCAAATTCTGAAACTCGCGATACTCACTTATGATACACAACCCATTAACAAAATGACGATACACATTGATGCCATGGAATCATTGTTTGAATAGATTAAACATATTATAGAAAAAGCGTTGCAATACATGAGCAGATAAAGAGGCAACAGGAATCTAACAAGAATTGTGGCAATCAGTGATGATAGAGAAGCAGACAATAAAACAACATTTCCCTAGAAAGAAACTAGGAAGAAACATTTACTAGTCATAGAAGAAAAGGACAAGGAGCTCACCAAAACCTATGCTATCAGTAGTCCATTATAAATTAGCATGTCTAATATCAGCACACAGAGGTTCAAGTCAGGGGTAGGGAATTAGAACATTTTTGCTACACAGGGAAGGGGGTTATAAGATCGAAACTAGGAAGAAACTAGGAAGAAACATTTACTAGTCATAGAAGAAAAGGACAAGGAGCTCACCAAAACCTATGCTATCAGTAGTCCATTATAAATTAGCATGTCTAATATCAGCACACAGAGGTTCAAGTCAGGGGTAGGGAATTAGAACATTTTTGCTACACAGGGAAGGGGGTTATAAGATCGCTAGAGTGCGTTTTTTAGGCTATTATTTTTCAGTTTTACTTGGGAGGAAGGGGGACATGGTTGTATGCACTTATGAACAAAATATTTCAAGTGTTATCCTTCCCAAGCAAATCATATTAAACGCAGCAAGTCGTTCTTAGCCAAATTTAAAGAGGCATAAAAATGGTATAAAGTAAAAAAAAGCCAAAGAAAAAAAAATCCTGATACAATACAACTTTCCGTATGATTCAAAAATTACTTTACAATAGTTTTTAATAAAATGTCCGTTGTATCACCTTTATTTGAAATTAACTCAAAATAGATCCATATGAATATATAAAAACCCCTCTGCCTATCAATCATACCCCCCCCCACACACACACCAAAAAAAACCCATCAAACAACAAATGAAATTGAACCAATCTTTCCAAGAAATTGAACGGAAAAAACAACAACAAAAACAACTTCTAAATATTCGATTATACGCTAGATAAACTTTTTCAACAGATGCTTTATCAAATAATTAAAATAAACAAAACATCACATATATATATATATATATATATATATATATATATATATATATATATATATATATATATATATATATATATATATATATATATATATATATATATATATATATATATATATATATATATATATATATATATATATAGATTATAATTATTATGATAGTTGGCCTAAAACTCACTTCCCAAGACCTAACCATGTAAGGTTAGAAAATGTAACTCGCTTTCTTTGAGAAAATAAAGGCTTGTACACAAAAGTGCTTTTTATTTATTAATTAATATATTTCAATCAAGTCTATAAGCAGATGCACAAACAAAACCTTAGATTTTTCTTTGGTTGGGGGGGGGGGAATGGATCAAAGTACCAAAAAACGACGCTTTAGTGTGATTATTGCAACACAAGAAAATTAATACTTGTGAGCTATAAGGAATTGAGTATAAAGACAACTTGATTTGTTGTTGAATCAGGATATGCAGGGTTGTTTTTATCCCCATTTATATAGATAATGTCGATATGTTTTTCTCCTGAAGGGCTCAGCAAAAACTAGAGGAGATCAAGGTCTTCGACGAGGAAGCAAACTCACGTATTTGTGAAAACAATGAACTTTTGGTGGTTTTGAGAAAACCAGAGCACACTTGAAATAATTTTAAGAAGTCTGAGGAGTCGCTAAAATTAGGAATAAATGGGAATACAGAAGGGATATTAAGTACTATGAAAACGTGATCCATCCGCACTGTTTGGGGACAAATATTTGAAGTAAGTAGGACCTCAGGGGAGGGGGGGGGGGGGAAGCTCTGAACATATTTGGAAGAAGAATGAGCATGCGCAAAGTGGGTTGGCCTTGGGCGGCTATTTGGCACAATGAGCTACAATAGTAGTAGCATAGTTTTATATAGCAAGCTAAGCACGATTCTGTTGATTAGAACTCCATCGCTCCCATTTTCGTTGGGCTTTATAAGGTTTAAGTATGGCACAGTCAATTTAATGATCTTTATTAATACCTTTTGAATCGGATCCAAAACTATGAATCTGTGGCAATGCCTCAACAACAATTCCAATAAGCGGCAAATATAAGGTTGCTACTCGAGATTTGGCAACATCGTCTTTGAGTCTTGGATCCCAGTCATGGCAAGTTAATAGATTTCTTATTGCGTTAATAGCCTTGTTATGCAGACTCGGCAACCTAAATAAAAAAAAAAAATTTATTTCAACCACAGGAAACTAACTGAATTACAGGTAAAACGCTGTAGTATTAATAGTGGAGGGTGGGAGTTAAAATATAAAATGCTCAAATAAGCAATTCGAAACTTCCAAGATTGCTCAATTTGTGTATTGGAAAGCAAGCACCAAAAAGCAGTATTTTTTGTGGGGTGGAGGAGGGCTTGAAAAAGATTATTATTCAATGTGTATTTAAATGTGGAAATCTTGCAATACCTTAGTTTTCGTCTAGTAGTCTTGAAGATCGTATCAAAGAGGATTTTTCTCGATAACACTGGGAATGATTGGCCTTAAACAGGTTCAAGTTAATTTAAATTAGGCTTAGGCTAGATATTGTTCATAATCTAGCTAAATCTCCATTATGAATGGCTTGGGATTCAGCTAAGTGTCGGTGCCTTTAATGTAGCCAAAATTGTTTGCGAATAAGCGTTAAACCTTTCCCAACTAAATAAGCCGGTCCCCCCCCCCGGATAAAAAAGTGTAAGTTGTATAAGTACAGATGGGCCAGATCCTTTGGGAGAGGAGGCAAAATCATAGCATCGTTGGTCAAGTGGACAAAGGGTGTTTTATGCTCGCGCTCCCGCTGAGAAACATTTAAACAGATAACCAAAAGAAAATTACATTGCAAACAAAATTAGATATATCAATACAAATGGTAAATTCATTTGGTGGAACAATATGACACATATTGTATAAATCTCATACTAGCTATCAGGACAAAATTTTAAACTAATCCATAGACATTTATTCAGCAGAAGTTTTAATAAGCACTGTCATATTGACACTCGCTTTCAGGTTTTTCTTTTCATTTCCAATTTTATCAAGCAAATTAAAAAATAATACTGAGTCAAAGCGGATCGGGGTCATAAATGTAATTTGTTTATATTATCAAGTTGTAGTACCAAGGGAACTGCAGTATCAATGAAAAGGGAACTTTCTGGCTGTTTTAGCCGTTGCTTAAGTAAAAAGCATATGTTTCTACATATGTCTTAATATGTTGTTGGGAATGGTCTAAACTTAAGCATCACACATGTTTTTGGAAGTGATAGAAGAAAACAACAACACATTTTCAAATTGTTAATGTGCATAAAAGGCATATTGAATGTTTCAGATGATTGTACTTGGGTCCGTACTTTCTTCCGGGGCAGCTTTCTGTAATATGTCTATATGGGTATTTAACTCATGAAAAGGTTACTTGATGGCTGTTTTAGGCTGTTTTAGCCATGTGAAAATCATATGTTTCTACATAAGACTTCATATTTCGTGGAGAATAGTTCACCCTCCCCCTAAGCCTTGTGCGTCACACATGTTTCTGAAAGTGATAGAAGTACGATATCAACATATTTTCGTATTGTTAATGTACATTAAAAGGCAAATTGTATAATGCAGATAATTGTACATGGGTCCGCACTTCCTTACGGGGCACGTTTTTGTTTGTCCATATGAGTATTTAAACAACGGAAATTGTAGTTTGTGGCAGTTTGAGTCATTGCTTAAGTCAAAAGCATATGTTTCTGCATAAGTCTCAATACTCGTC
Source organism: Artemia sp. Qi Xiang Cuo (assembly GCF_049724085.1). Lineage (NCBI taxonomy): Eukaryota > Metazoa > Arthropoda > Branchiopoda > Anostraca > Artemiidae > Artemia > Artemia sp. Qi Xiang Cuo. The sequence goes on from NC_142808.1 coordinate 30,891,280, forward strand.
TCAATAGTAACCGAAACTCTAAAAAACGGAATTTTGATGCCAATAGATTCATCAAAAGAACTGGATTTTTATGCTGACTTTAAATATGCAGGTTTCATCAACTTTAATTCTACCCATCAAAAGTTACGAGCCTGAGAAAATTTGCCTTATTTCGGAAAAAAAGGGGAAAACACCCCCCTAAAAATCATAAAATCTTAACGAAAATCATACCATCAGATTCGCCGTATCAGAGAACCTTACTGTAGAAGTTTCAAGCTCCGATATACAAAAATTGTTGAATTTTGTATTTTTTGCCAGAAGAAAGGTCACGGATGCGTATGTATTTGTATTTTTTTTTGTATGTTTTCCCCAGGGGTGATCGTATCTTTTTTTTTCTTTTTTTTTTCTTTCAGAGACCAAGCTGACCAAGTCACCAACTGTTTTTTTTTTTTTAGATTTTAGCACTAGTACAGTTGATTGAATCTTATACTGATGAGACATTCTCAAAAAAAGAGGATTAATGCCAAAAACATAAACAACAACAAACATTTTCGCCATGGAACCCTAAATAATATGCTTGGAAGGCAATTTGCCTATGTTGATTCTAAAATATTCTTGAAAATTTATTCCTCAATAATTTCCGGTATGTTTTTATATTGAAATCCTTTATTTAGGTTAGACCACATAATAAAATACTAAATTATAACATTAAAGAGGAGAACAGCGAATACAATGATAAGTAAGATAGTTCTTTGGTGTAGTTCAAACGCGACACACGATTATAAATAAAAACGAAACTAATAAAACTCAAAGAAACCTAATATTTCTAAAAGCCCTAATCTGAATACAATATTTCTCTAAACTTTTCTTAAAATGAACTAAATTGACAAAATTTTGTTTTATCCTCTAAATTATTCAAAGCTATTACCCCTCTCCCCCCCCAATTAATCAAATAAAATATTGATCTAGTTGTAATTGTACGAAAGTGTGATTGTGATTGAAAAACATTCAAACACATAATTAAACGAAAAAAAATATTCTAGACATAGTTTTTCACAAGATAAATTGATGCATGAAAACAAAGTTAGAAACAATAACCATACCAAAAACCCAACTATCTTCTTTTTATTTATCTCGTTTTATAGGGTTGATCAAGTCTGTCTTAAAGGTTCAATTATTGTTCTTGCTTAACAAATGAAAAAATTAAAATAAGCCTAGTAGCTGTAACTTAAGCTACTTAACACAAGAATGTAAAGTGATATACGATTCGTCGGCCAAAACAACCTAAAAGTTAGAACACCTTTTTCTTATAGACCATAAGTAAAACATGGATATAGAGGTCTTTAGCCGCTCTATTTCAAATAACTTGAAGCTTACGGAATTTCCAGGACTGTCGCAAGGGTCTTAAGTGCACAACCAGCAAGATAATGTTTTTGACAGAATTCAGGACTGAGGTTGGCGAAAACACATTTATCTGCAACCAGGGTTGACATTGATGATCGACTGCTACTCGAACCAGCAGATGGTGTAGGACTTGGAGATTTCGACGATGAATAGTAAGGGACTCCACAAGGCAGGTTCAAAGGTATATAATGCTCGTGACTGCAAACTATTCGAAGAAAATCGATCTATAAGTAAAACATCAATATACTTAAAGGAAAAAAAAACATTTAATAACTTGATTTGACAATTGAATAAGAAATTTTACAAAGACAGAGCATTTCTCCTAAGCTTGAAATCATAGGCTGCAAGAAGAGACTTGTAAATTAATGTTAAGAAGACTAGGTCACTAAGATTATGAATAAGTCAAATATTCATTTAAAGTTGCGTTCCACTGTCTTATATAAAGATTTCCCTATTGTTCTACTTATTGTTTATGAAAAGGTGATGCTGGGTCACGAGAAGATCGATCAAGTGGACAGCTTCACTTACCTAGGTAGTATTATTAGTAATAGACGGTGGGTGCAGTGAAGATGTTAAAAGTAGAATAGCCAAGGTCCAGGGTATTTTTTCACAGCTGAAAAAAGTTTGGAAGGATAGGAAGATAAGTCTGCGAACCATAATTAGAATATTGGAAGCTAGAGTGATGATAGTGGTCGAATATGGTTCTGAAGCGTGGGCGCTCCGAAAAACAGCAGGAGAATTACCTAGATGTTTTCCAGAGAAATTGCCTATGGATTGTTTGGGTATCCGACGGACTGACCAAATTTCAAACAGTAAGCTGTACGAAAAATGTATTTCTATCCTACTTTCAAGGGCTACAATGACAGAAAGGTTGAGATGGCTAGGATACGTTCTGCTGATGAAGGATGATAGATTGCCAAAGATTGTCCATGTCAGCCAGCCGTTTAGGGCCAAACGAAAAGGGGTGGGAGTCCCCGAATGTGATGGTAGGATGTTGTAAGAAAAGATTTAAGGGAAATCGGAACTTCCTGGGAGGGTGTAAAGAGAAAATCTATGAATAGATTGGGATGGAGGAGGAGCGTGTGTAGCTGTGTTGGCCTCAGGCGGTTTGGTGCAGCAGTGAGTTGTTAGCAGTGGTAATAGTTGTAAATGCACCAGTGACAGTTTTAGGTTTGGGAGGGGGCAGCTTCCCTCCTCCTTCATTTTTTTTGTTATCTGAAATTAAGTTCCTTTTATTTTGTATTCTTACAATCATATTGTAAGAATACAAATTCTTACCCTGGAGGGGTATTCTTACCCTGGAGGGGTAAGAATACCCCTCCAGATTTTGAGGCCTAAAACCGCTACTGCTGTGCACTATAAAGAGATGGAGAATTTTACAAAATAAAACATTATTTTTAATAGGAAGTTGAGATGTGTTACGAAAAAAGGAAAAAAAACTCACTTAGTTTACGTTAAGATATACTGCAATACCACCTTATAACATAATTTTTAATGAGGAGGCACCGAGAACACAAAAAAATGTCCAAATTTTTTATTTATTCCAGATTAGAGGCTCATTTAGTGATAGGGATAGGAATCCCTCACATATTTTAATGTAGCCTCTTCCTTGTAAGCCTGCCTCACATATACTTTCTCGTGTAATGACTCAGAAATAATTAATCGAATCTCAAAAAATTTTTTCTAAAAATGCCAATGACAATTTCTGAAATAGACTCTTGTTCAAGTTGGCTGTTATATACGATATATACTTCATACCTTCAATGAAAGAAGGCTACTGATGTCGTTGTTGGCCACCACCTTTTCATCCGACATTTGATTACAGTATGATCTGACCAATGAAAAAACAAATCCACGGTCCATGACGGAAAATAAGTCATACATAAAAAATGCCAGATGGGCGTTCAATGAAGCCAGAACCTAAAATACAAAAAGTCCATTAAAAAAAGAAGAAAAAACAACAGCACAGTTCTTACAAATTTAAGAGATTATTGGCGTTTCAACTTGATTTTAGTGTATAACTGGGAAGAATCTTTAAAAAAAACTTAACAGAATCCTTTAACTGTGTTGCAGGAGCGACGATTTGATTTAGTCCGTTTGTTTTCTTTTTCTTTTACTCCGCAAATTTCGGCCTATTGCTAGAAAGTGGTATTTGTCCAACCTCCGCGGTTTTTACGGAAATTGTGAACATTAGCCAAGACTGATGAACATGACATTATTCTGGCCTGGGGTCAAAAATAATTATTTTGCTAGTAATTGAGCCAGAGCCTATAGGCCGTGGATTGAAGTGGAGTTTTATAGTCTACGTCAGGGAGGGCCAGGAGTTTGCACCAAGCTTTCGTTCCATTGAGTCATGTTTCTATTCTCAACTGGAAAGCTCCGTTGTAGCAGGTACGGAGGGAGGCGCCAATTTAAAATCTAAGTTGGATTAAAATCGAAAAGTGCTCAAGATTTAAACCACTGCTTGGCCCAATCTCTAAAGAAATGGAGCTTCCCTTTGCTACTTTCTAAGGAGACATTTGAAAGTTGGCCCACGGCAAGAGTATCTACTTTTGAGCCAAGACAGATATATTTTTATTTGACACTAATTAATAGATCTTTCTGAGCTGATCAAAGTATACGTGATCCTGTTTTTTCGTAGAAAGATTCGTTCATGCGATAAGCCATTTAAAAATTTCAACGGGTTGACAAATTTAATGTTGTGGTAACCATCAGGAAAAAATAGGGTTCAAATTTTAAGACAATGGAGAGACGTGTAAGTAACAATTGACTGCGATGCCCTGGTCATCCTTGCCACGAGAGGTTGGCATCTTTTGCGAATTGTTGCTTTTAAGATGCATTTGAGAGTATGAAAAATTCACTTTCAAGTTCGCTACAGAGAGGGACGTGCAAGTAAGAATATATTATTAGAGCAAGGTCACCTTCTTGGTTTAGAGCTGTGGAACATACTAAAAAAAAAGAAGAAAAAAGAAAGAAAAAAAAAAAAATCTGGCTCAAATTTTAAAACAATGGTTACGGTTACTTGCAAGTTTAAATTCGCTGTTATACCTTGATCATCTTTACGATGAAGGGTTGGCACCTTTTGGTAATAGGTGTACCTGTTATTTGCTTCTGATGTATTTGAGGGTGCGACAAATTATGTTTCATGTCATCTACGGAGAGGGAAGTGCAAGTAAGAGCAGATTTTTAGAGCAAGGTCATCTTCTTGGTTAAGGGGTTAGAGATTTCTACAAATTTGATTACCTTTCATTTTATCAAAAGACATGGGAAACCAGAATTCAGAGATATTGAGGCCATTTTAATTAAGAACCGGCTGTTAGACCATGGGCGTCTTCAGGGAGTATTTATTATAGACTTCTACTCACCGGTGTGTTTTTTTTTTTGTATTTTTTTTATGTTTTTTTTTTTTATTATTTCAGCAGCGTCTATCTATAGGCTAGTAGCATGATTATGAAAAGTGACGGATAGCTTTATCGAACCAACTAGATTTAAAAAATATATATTGCAAGTTTTGAGCTCTTTCACAAGATGTACCGTTTAAAATGTTTCGAGGGGTTAGCAACTTGACTTTCAATATACACACTGAATACTATAATGGTTGTTTTGTAAAGTTCCAAATAATTCCATATGGTGATAAAGCAATGTAAAGAAATTTACGCAAGCCGAAGTTTAACATCTTAAAGGTCCCAAAGACTGAGTATAGTCGTCTGATAGGATATTCAAGCAAATCAAATTAATTTTTTATTTTAAAATCTTGCGCATAACATACATGGGTCAGTACAGTTGCTATAATGGCTTTTTTATGCAGAATCTTTAAAATATTCCATCTCAATTTACTTCTTCTTGACAGGTTTTCTCAGTTTATCTCATACTTTTAAGGAGGTAAACTCCACTATTATCACCTCCTTAGTCTAAGGTATGAGTAACAAAATTTTTCAAACCAGTTCTCTCAGCTTCTTCTGCATACGTGTAATACCAAGTAAAGGATATGAACAAAGGAACAGTCCTTACCTTGGAATCTTTGCCTTCCTTTTGTACTTTGGATACAATTTCTGTAGTTGAAAGGTTTACTAAGCGACTTAGGTCATCCAAAAATCTGTCTGGGAAGCGATGTTTACGCGGTGAATGCAACAAGTCTAATTCATTTAAATGGAATACCATTGATTTGATGATAATTTCAAAGAAGAACCTTAAAACATAAGAAATAAACAGCCTTTTATAAAAAGAAAAACTTCGTGGTTCTGGATTTAATCTTTGTGTTAGAAATATCTTCCAAAGCTTGGGCTCTTAACCATACCCATTGGGGTATATATACCAAATAATAGCGATACAAATTAGATCTCTGTATACTGGGGCTCTTTTCCTGGTTTAAACCTCTTTAACGATTTTGACTTTCATAATATTTTATGTATGAATATTTGCTGAGTCTTTTCTAGGGTAACCCTTTGAAAAAAAATTTCTCGCATTTTCCAGGGATACAAACAACCCGGATGGGGGCTCCAGACTTAGATGGACCATAAGTGAGAAATTGCAAGATGAAAGACTACAAACAGTTTATATGCGTACACTTTTAATTTCCAACAAAAAGGGAAAAATAGAAAAATGCATAAAAAAATAAGTAGGATTGAGAGAGAAAAGGTTTCATAAACTTTATTATTTCAAAGCGACACTAATACTACTTTTTCAATGTAAGACTTCCATCTTTTTAAATTTAGAACAGACATTGGGAAAATAATATCATTTAAATAGTTCTTGGCAATGAACGACAAGTAAAGAGCAGTTCTTGTCGAGAGAAACCAAACTCCAAAAAACATAATTTGGATGCATACATCAAAAGCTTTTCCTTTAAATTGATTCCAAATCAGAACTGTCAACGAGAATTCAACAATATCCCATAGTTCACTTGCGAAAAATTTAATAGTTTGAGACTGATTATAAAGATATTAAATAATTTTAAAAGATATGCTTATACAAATTTTAAATATCCAATTTATTTTACGTCAACATCTACCATAAGAACAGCTCCTTTGGTTCATAGTAGTTCTTATTCTCTTTGATTTTTGTACCAACTATGGACAACACAGTTTTACACTACTTCCATTAAAAGTTCTGATGTCTCCCATTTTGATGAATTTCAAAAATTTTATAATTAATTATAACATAATTGATTATAAAATACATTTAATTACAAAAAATGTTATACATTAATTGACAAGTAGCCCGTGATGACAGTTTCTACTTTAAGGACAGTGATTGTTTTTGTTCTAACGCAGTTAACTTGAAGAAAACATTATCTCCGCAAAAGCCAAATAATTCAGTAAAACAGTCAGATTACAAATAAAAGATGATAATTAAGAAAAATTACTATCACCCAAGCCATCCTTAATGTTTCTAAACAAGATACACAAACTTAGGATAGAGTCTGTTTCAATTCTGAGGCTATTTACGTACAATTAATTTAAAAAACTTTTTTCATAAAACAAGTTTTTCAAAGAAAAGTAAAGAGCTCCATTTACCCAAAATGACCAGAAATAAAATTAAATAATCTTCCAAGCGTAAAAATACCACAAACCATTATCAATAAATAAATGACACTCAAAACGAACAGAAATTACAATAAGCAGGCAAATCAAACTCAAAACGAGCAAAAATTAACATGAGTAGTGCTGACAACCCCCATGCCTCCTCAAGACTAGAACATAAGTTGCGCTTTACTGAAAAAAAAAACAACAACAACAACAAAAAAAATAACCATGGAATGTCAGTTTAATAGACATACACTGATATTTATTCCTTAAATTTTTGATAATTTTTTACTAACAAAAGTAAAAAAAAGTGAAAACATTTAAAATTCATTTTTTTTCCAGTAAAGCGCTAATTATGTTCTGGTCTTGAGAAGGCATGGGGGTTATCAGCCCTACCCATTTTAAATTCTGCTCGTTTTGAGTCTGACTCGGCTAATTATAGTAATTTCTCTTCGTTTTGAGTTTCATTTATTTGTTGATAGTGGTTTGTGGCAGTTTTACGCTTGGAAGATTCTTTGACTTTATTTCTGCTCTGGCTAAATGGAGCTCTTTATTTTTCTTTGAAAAACTTTTTTTGTGTACTAAGTTTTTTAAATTAATTTCTGTTCGTTTTTTATTGACATAGTCTTTTTCATGGGAAAAAAAATAATATTTTACACATTTTCAGTTTTTTTTCAATAAGAATCCATGATTTGGGTTGCTATTTGTATATACGAGAAACTTTTTCAGCAATTTTTAACCCTGACACAAACAGTATTTTTAATTCTACAACTCCTGACGTTGTCCAGAACAATAAAACTTAATTTCATTCCCAAAAGATTCTATGTATGCTGTGTGATAACCTGGATACATTTCAATTCTTTTTATTTATTTAAATCGTAAGAGCAGAAGTAGTAATAGTAGTAGCTCCGAAAGTTTCAACTTAATATCCCTAGTCATTTTCGATATATTGCTGAGGTGTCTTACTGGCAACCATAAAGACAATGCCTCTTGATTCAGTTTAAAGCAACATTTAGTTTTAAAGTACATTGGACCAAATGCACAATTGTAGCGGGTTGACATGCCCAATATCTCTTAAGACATAGTTGCTGGACCGCTCTACTATGCTGAACATCATGGTTGTCTCAAAATCTTGACTGGATGCGTTTGGAAAATGAATGGGCTTGAGAGAAAGGCTGCTTGCCCTCCAATCTCTTTTACTCTTAAAAAGGGCACTAGAACTTACAATTTTGAATTGAATTAGATCTTTTACAAGTTTCAATTATATTTCTAGCTATTATAGAGTGATACTACCTATGATATTACTTATATGCCCTTTTGAAAACCTATATCTTTAAAGTTCTTTCGTTTGATTGAAACTAATCCTAAACGTTCCCTAAAAGTTTCACCTTGATACCTATAGCGTCATTATTTACAGTAACTGCAGTGGTAGCATTAAAAGTATACACATAGTGCCTTCTTTCTAGTTCCAAATTCCCCACAACTTACCCTTAAACGTCTAACTTGATAATATAAGTTGTTTTTCAGATACGGCTTTGTCCCCTTTTAGAAAGTCCACATGCTCATGGTTTGTTTTGGTTTATTTCCACATCCGCCCAAATATTCCTTAAAAGCTTCACCTTAATGCCCTTAGCTTGCGCAGTCGCAATAGTTGTAGCAGCATTAGTAGCAGTATGCACAATGCACCTTTGGTGTCTTTAGTATCCCCTTCAACACACGCTTAAAGTTTCAGCTTGATACCGTCAACCATTCCTGAAGCATTTCTGATGGGTCTGCTTGACAGCCTGTATGTACATAGTGTGTTTCGAATTAGTTTCATACAGTTTCTATATATCCGAAAATTTTCGCCTTAATATCCTTAGTTTTAATAGCAGTAGAATTAATTGTAGTAGCCTAAGCTTTAATGGCAGCGGTAGTAATAGAAGTAGTAATAGTCGCAACAGTAGTAGTAGTATGTGTAGAAACAGTACCATAGGGATGCAAATATTTTCTTTTGGTTAGTTCAACATCCCTCACAACAAGCCCTGTTATTTTCACACACCAAACTGTTCCAAATACATTGGTGTTACACCCTTTTGGCAACCTGCATACAGAAAACGTGTTGTGATTCAGTTCACCTCCCCCCAAAAATTCCTTGAAAATTTCACCTTCCTGGCCTTAGGCACAGTTATAATGGTAGCCACAGTACTAGTGTTGATATTATTAGTAATAGTATGGAATAGCGACAGTACTACTAGCATTAGTAGTATTAACATATTACCTTTTGGTCAGTAGAACAACCCTCTCATCAAGTCCTGGAAGTTTCAACTTAATACAATTAGCCATTTCTACGACGATGCTGATATGTTCTTTTGATAACCTGTATATTCATACACTTCTTGAAATTTTCATCTCAATGCACTTAACCTTACAAGTAGTTGCAATAACAGTAGTAGTAGTAGTAGTAAATATAACAGCAACAGTAGTATTACCAGTAGTGTGCACATACTGCCTTTGATGAGACGATCTTCCCCTTTAAGCATTCTCTAAAAGTTTCCAACTTAATACCCAAATCAATTCTTGAGATAGGTTATTTTGACAGTGTCCATGCACATAGCGTATTTTGATTTAGTTCAAATTTTCATTCAATATTGTAAATGGCGTAGTGTGGTAGCAGTTGTGATGGTAGTTTTAGTAGTGTTGGTAGCATGTAAATTTTACCTTTTTGATCATCTCCCTTATCATTTCCTGAATTTTCCAAATTAATATACTCAGTTATCCCAGTGTTACACCCTTTTGACAATCCGTGCACACATAACGTATTTCGATTTAGTTCAAAACTCTCCTCAACATTCTCTGAAAGGTTCACATGACTGGCCTTCTTCTTCTTGGAAAGTAAAGTTCAAACAAGCATACCTTTCTCAATAACATATACTACGTGTAAACAATGAAAAAAGTGCCTAACTTACACCCCTTGTCCTTAGGACTGTGGGGAGGTTGACACCCTCAAAGAAATTATTACTGGACCTTTCAACAAGGCTGAACAAAATAGATCTCTTAAAATTTCATCGGATACGTTTTGGGAAATGATAGGCTTGGGGGGGGGGATTGTCCTCCATTCATTTTGGACTCTTAAATAGGGCACTAAAACTCCCGATTTCCAATCAAAATGAGCTCCATCCGATTCAAAGTCTATACGACCATCCGCTCCATAAAAACCTTTAATGCCCCGGGGCATAACTTACAACCCTTGCCCATGGACCCTTGGGGATTGTGTCCACCCTAAAGACGTTTCTTATATGATTTTTGGACTATTGGTGACAAAATAGCTATCTCACAATCTCAATTAAATGCGTTTCGGGAAAAGAGGATGTCAGGGAGGGGGAGGGGCTAGTTGCTCTCCATCATGTTTGAATCTTAAAAGGGAACTAGAACCATACATTTTCAATCAAATGAGGCTCTTCTAAAGTTCACACAACCACCCCTTCCATAAAAACCTTATATGCCCCTGGGGGAAAACTTACAACCCTTACCCAGAGACTCTCGGGGATTCTTTAAACCCATAAGGCCTTATTATTAGATCTTTGGACTATTTTTGAACAAATGGCTATCTCTAAATTTCTATAAAACACATTTGTGGAAAATACTAAGTGAGGCAGAGGGGCTGTCCCCCGATCTCTTTGACTCATAAAAAGTGTACTAGAACATCTTATTTCCATCAAATGAGCCCCCCTCCGGAGTTTTTACGACCACGCTTTCCATATAAACCTTACATGCCCTAGGAACATAGCTTACAATTCTTGCGCTGAGGGCTGTGGGGGGGGGGGGAGGGTTGTCATCCTGAAAGAAATAATTTCCGGACCTTTCAACTCCGCTGAAAAAATGGCTACCTCAAAATTATGATTAGATATGTTTTGGGAATTGACGGGCGTGGGGAGGGGGAGTTTTGTTGCCCACCATTAATTTTTGGCTATTGAAAGAGCAATAGCCCTTTAAATTTGCAATGGAATGACCCTTTTTCAAAGTTTCTACGACAAAAAATGGCCATCTCAATGGCCATCTCAGATTCATTTCGGGAAAATACGATTTGTGTGTGTGTGTATGTGTGCGTGTGTGTGTGTGTAGGGGGGGGGGGTATCCACCCTCCAATCACTCTGAATCTTAAAACGAGCACTAGAACTTCTTATTAACAATCCCATGAGCCCCCTCCAAAGGTTATACGACCACCCTTTCTATATAAACCTTATATGCCCCCCAGGTATAACTTACAAACTTTGTCCTGAGGGCTTTGGGGGTTTATCATTCTCAGACATTATTTCCGGACCTTTCAACTATGTTGAACAAAACGGCTATCAAAAAGTCTTGATTAGATGGGTTTGGGGAAACGGTGGGTGTGGGAGGGGGCTTAGTTGCCCTCCAACTACTTTTGACTATTAAAAAGGGCACTATCCCGTTCAATTTCCAATCGAATGAGCCCTTTTCGAAGTTTCTACGACAGCTCCTTCGATACGAAGTGCCCTGGTTTAAGACAAGAAATAAATGAATAAATAATACATTGTGCCCACATCGCTCTTTACTTAAGCGCTGCCTATGATATGAAACTGTTGTACTTAATACAGTTTGCTTAACTGAACTTCAGATAACAAGTTTGCTAATTGAGTAAATAATGGAACTATTGTTGAAGGTGACTAAACAAATTTCCTACCAGCTGTTCGGCCCATCACGTGTAATTCTGTTATAACGCTGTCCGTGTTCAATTTTTTTTTTTTTTTTTTTTTTTTTTTTTTACAGAAGATAGTTCCATTACGAACTTTAAATAGTCCTTTAACAACACAAAAACTGCGTGATTTTCACTAAGCATAAATAAATAATAGAAGCATTCCATTACAAACCGCTGCTAAGATCATAGACGTCTGACTAACAGAGCACAAATCAATTGCACAAGATATCTCACAGTACTTTTGACATCACATAATATCAAAAACACAAGATATCGAGTGATTAAAAAAGTTATTAACCAAGATCTCAAGCTTAGGAATAAGATCTAAAGATTTTGGGAAAAATACTGAGGAAAGGCCTAGTTCCCAATATGTAACACTCAACACGTTTCGAATTTACCCACCAAAATTTATCCATTTAAAAATGTGCATAGACTTTTAATGTGGGTGAAAACCATAGTGATATTCAAACCATCAAATAGAACACGTCAGAGAACCCTAGAGGGGAGGCTTCAATCACGCATTTACATAATACGAAAACCCATGGTGGTCGGATTTTGGGAGAGGGCTTTTTTTACTGAAAATTTAAATATATAGAGCCCTATTTCAGTAGCAAGAGAGATCATACCAAAGCAAAAGGTCAAGCTCTACCTTTTTGTTCCTCAAAAGAAGACTATTGGTCTGAATAGACCGAACATATACGAGTGCAAAAATTCCGATAATCACTCCGTCTGGAATTATTAAGATACTATTTGCATAGCCTCCAAGTTTCAAAGGTCATATTGCCGTGCGGTGGCGTATTAGAACCTAAATATATAGACGGTTCATATAAATTCAAAATTATTATACATAGTTTGCATGGTAGTATTAAAGGTTGTGCATTACGACGCAAGAATTATTAGGGGATCATCGGCAGATTTGTTTTCTTTAAGAGCAGGGGGGAGGGATCAAGCATCAAAAAGTGAGTTTTTTAGACCAAAATGTCCAAATTTTCTACGAGAGATCATTCAGATGAACATAAGGGGTAAGAGTAAGGGGACTTAGCTTTAGAGAAGGGGGGGACTACTTTTTCTCCGGTCTTCACGTAACAATAAACGCTACGGGCTGTTTCTACGCCTGTCGTCAGACAAGCACTCTGGCTAGCAAATGCATATAACTGGTAAGTGCCTGTAACATCAACTGGTAATTTGAAAACCATCACCCAATATTATACAAGGGGTACAGATTTATACAGAATTTTTTTTTTTTTTACAATTTGAGTCAGTTAGTTTTCTGATCCTCACTAGAGAGAATATGTTTAGTTTTCCTGTTTTATGTTAATTTGTTTCACGCAAGTTTTTAGCATTACTAATAAACACTTTCATTATTCGTGATGAAGCATTAATATAAGCTTTAAATACTAGGCGCTTTTCCATTCATACTAAGGACCTAGAAAAATTCCACGAAACAGCTATTTTAGCTGGTTTCTAAATTTGTTGAATATTATCCTTTCTTCCAAAGATATGTTCAACTTAACCTTCATTTTTGTTAGACTGTCCATTTTGTATCTATAATTAAAAAAAAATATAACATAGGAAATAAAAGCATAAAAACTTTATGAGATGTAGAGGAGTTGGCCGGACCATTTAGTCCCTCGTTTCAAAAACATGAATATTGACTAGGGCCACCTTTTTTGGCAATTTGAAAAGCTAGTTGAAATTTTAGAAGTTTGGATGGTCTATACCCCCTAAAGTAAGAACGAACACTGGTCCAATGTCACTGTCCAGACCTATAGTGAAAAAAAGAAGCAAAGGTATTGTTAAGTAAAACAGATGGAGAATCAGTCTGCCAAAAATTGTACGATTTAGCAATCAAGTTGGTCCCAGATGAAAAGCAGCACCTCCTAGACTAGGATGAGAAGAAACTATAAGAAAATTTTGAAAGAAAGTGGGTATTATGTGGGAGAAAGCAGAGAGAAGCTCTGATTAGAGTAAGGTGAAGAAGGAGCTTGCACAGCTGTGTTGGCCTTAGAGCAATTTTTGACGCCACTAATTGTTAAGTAGAAGTATACCCCTTTAAACTACTGTAACTTATTGAGGAAAATCAATAGCAACAATATTTACAATAGCCATAAAAAAAAAATCTCGTTAAATTTATAGCTCTCAGTTTCAGGAAGAAAGTCCCAAGGAGAAAACCGAAAGAAAGTAAATTATTACCAAGCATTCTTGAAGGCAATATCTCTCGTGTCACCGCTGCACATTCCAAAAAGGAAAGCTATTTCTTCATGAAGACATTTAATGTGTTTCATTTGACTCTTTGGAGGAAACATGTCAGCATTAGAAGTTCTTGGACCTGAGTAATAGTAAAAATCCTTAAGTAATGCTGAAGCCAAAAGAAAGAAGAAGTATACACAATTTCTTTTGAAATATTACATGACAGGACCATGCCTTTTTTGATCGCAAGGTAAGGTGGTGGGGAGGGGTTGCAGGGGGTATATAGTCGCTAAATTTCAAATTTGATTAATTCCGGCCGTTATTATATAAGAAATCTAGTTTTCTTTTGTGCATCCGTCGACAAAATTTAGGTTAAAATTTCACTTTTGAGAGAGGTTAGAATAGATGTTTTTGGCTTCCAGCTATTCATGGTAAAAACTAACGTATAAACATAGTTTTAATCAATGCTCCTCCAAAAAAAAATAACTAGGTTTTCGCCTTGTTTCTATAAGAGAAACATAAAAAGCAGAATTTTCTCTAAAGAAACATACCCCGATTTTGCGTGACATGCCTGTAGAATCTACAAAATTACTTGTCTTTTCCAGAAAGAAACCAAAACACAGAGCATTACTATGGCAGAGTATTTTGGACTCTCTTTCAGAGGAAATTGGCAAGAACTTCATAAGAAAATATATTGCATTTCGACTATTTCCCCAACAAAAATAAGCTTAAAAAAAGAAAAGAAAAAGACAGCGTATCTTATAGACTTTGAAGGGAGGTCACAAATTTTGGGAAGTATGTTCAAACTCAGATAAACACTCAAATTCAAACAAAATTATTGAATTAGCATATTCTCACTTCTTGCAATAATCCTTTTTTTAATAGTAATGAACTAGATAAAACACTACTACTACCAGTACTGATAATATCTCACCGCAGTCCCAAGCCTCCTGAGGCCAACACAGCTACGCACGCTCATCCTTAATCCTTATCTATTCAAAGCCCCCCTGTTTACACCCTCCCAAGAAGTTCCCATTTCCCTTAAATTTCTTCTCACGGCATCCTTCTAACCCATTCGGGAACGACCTTCTTTCCGTTTGGCTCCAGACGGTAGGGCGACAAGGACAATCGTTGGCAATCTGTCATCATTCATCCACAAAATGCATCATAGCTATCTCGACCTTTCTCTCATTATAGACCTAGAAAGCAGGATTGTACGACATTTTTCGTACAGTTTACTGTTTGAGATACGGTCAGTCAGTCGGGTATCCAAAGCAATCGGTAGGCAATTTCTTTGGAAAAAATATAGCAAATCCACCTCCGGTTTCGAAACACCCCCACTCCAGAACCCTACTTGACCACTGTCATCACAGTAGTTTCCAATATTCTAATATTGGTTAAGTACCCTAACATTTTCCACTGTGAAAAGAAACACCCTGGAGCTTGGCTATACTACTGTCAACATCTTCACTGCACCGACCGTCTTTACAAATAATAGTACTGAGGTAAGTGAAGCTGCCAACTTGATTGAACTTATTGTAATTCAACATCACCTTTTCACCTTTACAAATTCCTAGTCTTAGCGACTTATCTTACACAATGCTCTTATCTTAAGACTTTACTTACAGCATCTCTAAGTCTAAAGAGTATTATCATATTAAGCAATTTGCTTCCTAGAGAAACCAAGCTGATATCTCTATAATTACCACTCAGTCTTATCCCATTTCTTAGAGAGGAGTTAAATTAGAGTTGTCCTAAAATTGCTAGGTACCCCCCTTTTTCAAAAATCCTTATTCATAATCTTCAGTAATGTATCTCTATCTTCATAATGACAATATTTTAAAAACCTACCTACCCCACTATCAACACCTGGGGTCTTATTATTTTCTATTCCTTTTAGTACCATAATTAATCCTTCCTCAAAAATAAATTTTCCTTCACATCCAAAGTGTCACAAACTTTTTCATTCTCTTTTATACCTGTTCTTTTAATCCTAACACGGTTTAGCACATTCCCAAAATGGTCTACCAATCTCTCTTTAACTCTTTCCTTATTTTTAACTGTGGCCGCGTTTTTTTTTTTTTAACAGGGACAAGTACAGATTAACAATTGCCTCTTAATTTATTAACATTCCAGAACAGCATTTTACTACATTATGTCGTCTGGCTGCATCTTCCAGATATTGGGCAATTTAATCCATGACATTCACTTTACACCTCCTTAATTCCTATTTTAATGTTTTCTCTACTTTCTTTACATTTCTCTTATTTTCATATGACCTATCACTTAAATAATTCTTGTATAAGTCCCTCACGCTTTCTGTTTATCACAAAGCATATTCACTAACATTCCTATCTGCATTTGTGAATTTCCTTCCTAATCCATCATTTGCTACTTCACAAACTACGGTAGTTTCCTAAAATTATTCCATCTATCTTATAGATTGTCAAATTTTAAACTTTCCAGTTTATTATTCAATTGTTCCTGGGAAATTACTCTCAAATTCAAATCCTGGAGTCTACCAACGTCATAGCTTCCCAGAGATCGTTACCCTTACTAAATTCCAGATTTGGATTGACCCTAGACATTGCTAGATGGTGATTTTTACTTTTAACATCAATAAAAGCACTCCTATATACCCTAGTATCTTGTATCGATCCTGTCAGTCTTTCGCTTACAATAACATAATCAATAAGTTTATATGTTCTATCATTACGTGAATTCCATGTTAACTTATTTTGAAAGTTAATAACATGTTTTGAAAAAAAAACACAAAAAAAAAAACTTGTTGCTGTCTAGATTATGCCTACTTTCAACTTGCATTCATGGAATAAATATAGTTCGGCTGTAAGTTGGGATAGTCACCGTATCTGAATTAAATTAAATAATGCTATCGCAGGTGTATCCAATGCCGAAATTCTTTTCGAAAGCAGAACAATATAATGTTTTAACTTTTAAAGCCTTTCTCTCAGAGTCAAAACTATTACCATCATTATTGATAAACTAGTGAGCATTTCTTCTATAAAAAACTACATTTCTAAATGTCTCGGTAGGGTAGAAATTAACTCCGAAAAACATATCGAAGACAAATTCTTACGAGTTGATAACTTAACAACAGCAAATAGTCAGAATTCCCAATTAATCCCTCCACCTTAGAAAAAAAATTCAAACACCCAAACACCAAAAAAACTGAAGACCTAATTAGCCCTCTCCTCTAAAACAACAACAAAAACGAAAACAAACAAAAAACCAAAAATACCCGCACGCACTTACAAAAACAGAAAACTTACATTCCATGATAAACATCTTTAGCACTACCCAAGAACAGGAGTGCCGTTCTATCACATATGTATTTAAAAATACCCGCTGGACTTTGGCAAACTGAGGAAGGTAATCAGAGTATTCTAGTTGTCTAGTCTTTCTCTCATAAGCAGATAAATTATCACACAAATGTTTAAACTAATAAGCCTCTTTTTCGCCAAGAACCACAACAAAAGCCTGGAAATGTATATCAAGTGTAAGTTCGGAACAGCTAGTAACCTAACAATAAAAGACAGCTGGAATCTCTAATTAATCCCCCCCCCCCCAAAAAAAAAACAACAACTAGCAAACACAAAAACTACATGATTAGCCTTTCCAAAATTATCCAATGCACAAGTGCTGTTATATCACACATACATCCCTAAATGTCTAAATTATATTGGAAAGCAGCAGACGTCAATAATATTAAAAGTTCCAAGTCATTTCCCTCAAAGCCAGATAAATCGCAACAACTATTCCTAATTCTTAAAGCAGTAGGCATTTCTTTCTTTGTAGGCATTTCTTTTTTAGGCATTTCTTTTTTTGTAGTTTCTAATTTATTTTTTTTGTAGTTTCTAGGCTCGTAGTTTGGAACCTAACAAGAAAGAAACAACTTGGAACTCTCAGTTAACCCTCCCTCCCTTCTCCCCCTAAAAAAACAACAAACAACCAAACAAACAAAAGAAAAAACTTAAATGCACACACATGTAAACACAGAAAACTTACATTCTATGATACATTTGTTCGGCACTACCCAAGAGCACAAGTGTTGTACTACCACACATGCACCCCCGAATGCTGGAATAATCTTGGCAGACAGAAGAAGGCTATTAGAATATTCTAGTTTTCTAATGCCTTCGTCTCATAGCCTGATAAAATATCATACATACTTCTAAACTAGTACGATAAGCCTTATTTATTATAGTTTGTCTTCAATAAAAAAATATCTTCAGACGAAATGTTTTAAAAAGAAAATTGGTAAATAAAACGCGTGCAACCACCAGCTCGCTATATATCATGCACTCAAAAATGCTTTCAGTAAGTATTAGTCAAGCTTCAGCGTAAGGTTTGGGGGGACATGATGGTCACAGCCACTCCCCCATCCCCCTTCCACATATAGAATAATTTCTGTTAGTTTTAGGTTGTTAATCTTTACATTCATTTAAAAAATAAAATTGCTTTTTCATTTAAGCTAGACAATGAATTGGACTAGCTTTTGAGAGTATTTAGACATGGTACACCCATTAACTGTTGTATATAAAAGAACTTCTTACCTAGTCTGGCGTTTCGTAACACAACGCCATCTATATCATCATCTGCTGACCATTCACTCAATGGAACTCGTTGCCTAAAAGAAACGCATAAATAAGTTTCTCAACCAAAATGAAATGCAGCATTAAAACAACTATTCTCCTTTCAGCGATATGTATCTGGTTGTGGGTAATTTTTTATGATTAAGGTTAGAGCAAAAACTATTAAAAAAAACAATAAAAAAAAAACAAAAAAACAAAACAAAAACAAACACAAATGCATGAGTGTATCAGAACAGTAGACCTGAAAAAAAAAATAAGTGAAAGTGTTTCATTAAAAAAAAAAAGATAAGAAAATAATATGATTTAAAAGCAACTAAACAAATGTTGAAAGATAATGATTTATGTTCAGAAAATATTCTTATAAAGTCCCACACTTAATTGGGATCCTATACACATTTGAGATCCGTTTTTTTTTCAACACACTTTTCAGTTGCCTGGGACCTATGAGCCGTCCAAAATTAAAACGAAGTTCCTATAAAATATTTTTGAGTTAGAGACACCGCAGATGCTTTTCAGCTCAAAAAATAAAAATGTTGACGATAGTGGTCTTATATTATATTCATCCTTGTTTGGAACACATTATTTTCTATTGTCTTTTCTACACCCAAGAAACTTAAAACTACAATTGCTCCAAACCTGTTTTTTGCAGAGAGAACTTAAAACTACAATTAGGAACTTAAAACTACAATTGCTCAAAAACTGTTTTTTTGCAGAGAGAAAGTCATCACGATCCCATTCCAAGTCAAGTTTTTTTTTCTTTTTTTTCAGTTAATCTTTTTTAGGGATACATGTAATCTACAGCCCTTCTCGTCGTTCCAAAATTATTGAACAAAAACGTCACAGCCCTAAACTAGGCCTCTGGTGGTAAAAAGAAACCACCCATAGTTCTTAAGTTTTAAATTTAATACTAACAATAATAATAATAAAATTAAAATAAAACTTACAAATCTGGTGGCGCAAACGGCAGGGATGTGCCAACAGGAATCATACTTTGGCATTTTATAAAAGTAGTTAAAAGATTATTTCTTCCATGTTGATCACACTGAGACGCAAGCAAATCCTAAAATAAAAACAACAATAAATAAATGAATGACAGTCAGACGGGCAAAATCAATAAATTAATCATCTTAAGTTGTTTTTCTCTAATTTTTAGGCATTTATACGTTTTCAAATACCAAATTATGAAAATTTCAATTGTGAGATTTTCCATATGCTATTTTCCAAGCCACGTCAGATGGTACAAAGAAAAACATACGTAATGATGGAAGGGAGAATATCACCCGTGCCCATCCCCCTAAATCTAGAATTTTTTGCAGTTCACCAACAATTTCTTGTGATCTCTAAAAAAAAATAAAAAATATTTTTGGTATCTTTACCGAATTCCCCCCCCCCCCACCAAGCAAAAAATCAAAAAATCATCAAGCGTGTCTTCTTGCGGAAAAATTCAGAAGAATTTTTGTAGGAATCCCAGCTTTTTCTTGATTTATTTACTACTTTATTTCAGCTTCTAGCCTAAGACAAATGACAAGCATAATTTCTAATCATAGACAGCACTATCGCGCTGCCTAAGTAAAGAACGATGTTGGCAAAATGCATTATTTTCTTATTTATTCCTTTAGACCAGGGCACTTCGTATCGAAGGAGTTGTCGTAGAAACTTGAAAAAGGGCTCATTCGATTGGAAATCGGAAAGGTTAGTGCCCTTTTTAATAGTCGAAAGTGATTGGAAGGCAACTAACACCCCTTCTACGCCCACCATTTAACAAACACATCCAATCAAAATTTTGATATAGCCATTTTGTTCAACGTAGTTGATTTCCAGATAGAAATTATGTTTTTGAGGAGGACACTCCCCCACAGCCCTAGGGCAAGGGTTGTAAGTTATGTCCTAGGGGCATAAAGATTTTATAGTAAGCTTTGTCGTGAAAACTTCAAAAAGAGCTAATTCGATTGGAAATTCAAAGGGCTAGTGCCCTTTCTAAAAATCAAAAGTGATTGGAGCGCAACTGACCCCCCTCTCACACCGAACTTTTCCCCAATTAAAAACACATCCAATTAAAATTTTGAGATATCCACTTTGTTCAATGTAGTTGAAAGTTCAGGAAATTAGGTCTTCGAGGATGACAACCCCACAGTCCTCAGGGAAAGGGTTGTATGTTATGCCCTGGGGGTATATAAGGTTCTTATAGAAAGCGTTGTCGTAGAAACTTCAAAAAGGGCTCATTTGAATGGAAATTGAAAAGGCTAGTGCCCTTCTTACTAGTCGAAAGTAATTGGAAGGAAACTAACACCCCTTCCACGCCCAGCATTTATCCAAACACGCCCAATCAAAATATTGAGATAGCCATTTTGTTCAAAGTAGTTGAAAGGTCCGGAAATTATATCTTTGAGGATGACACTCCCCCCACAGCCCTTAGGGCAAGGGTTGTAAGTTATGCCCTGGGGGCATATAAGGTTTTTATTTCAATTCAATTCAATTCAATTTATTCGAATAAAAACATAACACAAACATTAATAACAATAAAGATCCTAGAAGATAACTTGTTAAGGACCAAGAGAAAAAAAATTAAAGTAACACTGAAAGAAAAAAAATAGAAGAATAAAACATGGCTAATTAGAGCAAATTTGTTAAAAATGGAAATATTAAATTATACCATCAAGTTTTGTTACATTTTATTGAAAGCTTTGTCGTAGAAACTTGAAAAAGGGCTCATTCGATTGGAAATTCAAAGGGCTAGTGCCCTTTTTGATAGTCGAAAGTGATTGGAGGGCAGCTAATACCCCTCTCACGCCGACCTTTTCCCCAAACATATCCAATCAAAATTGTTAGATAGCTATTTTGTTCAATGTATTTGAAAGTTTTAGAAATTAGGTCTTTGAGGATGATAACCACCTCAAAGCCCTCGGGGCAAGGGTTGTAAGTTATGCCCTGGGGGCATATAAGGTTTTTATAGATATTTATGTTGTAGAAACTTCAAAAAGGGCTCATTCGATTGGAAATTAGAAGGACTTATGCCCTTTTTAATAGTCGAAAGTGATTGGAGGATAACTAACACCAATCTCATACCCACCATTTCCCCAAACACATCAAATCAAAATTTTCAGATGGCCATTTTTTTCGACGTAATTAAAAAGTCCAGAAATTATGATGTTGAGGATGAAACTCCCCCCACAGCCCTCAGGGCAAGAGTTGTAAGTTATGCCCTGGGGGTATATAAGTTGTTTTTTTTTTATAGAAAGCGCTGTCGTAGAAGCTTCAAAAAGGAACCATTCGATAGAAAATTGAAACGCCTAGTGCCCTTTTTAATAGTCGAATGTGATTGGAGGGCAAGTAACGCCCCTCTCACGCCCACCATTTCCCCAAACACATCCAATCAAAATTTTGAGATAACCATTTTGTTCAACGTAGTTGAAAGGTCTGGAAATTATGTCTTTGAGGATGACAACCCGCTCACAGCTCTCAGGACAAGGATTGTAAGTTGACCTGGGGCATATAAGGTTTTTAGAGAAAGTGTTGTCGTAGAAACTTCAAAAAAGGGCTCATTCGATTGGAAATTGAAAGGGCTAGTGCCCTTTTTAATAGTCGGAGATGATTGGAGGGCGACTATCGCCCCTCTCCCGCCTACCATTTCCCCAAACATATTCAATCAAAATTTTTAGATAGCCATTTTTTTAACGTAGTTAAAAGTTTTGGAAATCAGGTCTTTGAGGATGAGAACCCCCTCATAACCTTCATGGCAAGGGTTGTAATTTATGCCCTGGGGGCATATAAGGTCTTTATAGAAAGCGTTGTCGTAGAAATACAAAAAGGGCTCATTCGATTGGATATTGAAAGGGCTAGTGCCTTTTTAATAGTTGAAAGTGATTAGAAGGCTTAACATTTTATAGCAAAGATCGATGTGGGTACAATGTATTATTATTATTATTTTTTTTTTTTTAGACCAGGGCATTTC
The DNA here is from genome assembly GCF_049724085.1 of Artemia sp. Qi Xiang Cuo. NCBI lineage: Eukaryota > Metazoa > Arthropoda > Branchiopoda > Anostraca > Artemiidae > Artemia > Artemia sp. Qi Xiang Cuo. The sequence continues at coordinate 30,913,642 of NC_142808.1, forward strand.
GTATCAATGGACTTGTTGTAGGAACTTTAGAAAGGGCTTGTTCGATTGAAAATAGAAAGGGTTGATGCCCTTTTTAATAGCCAACAAGGATTGAAGATCAAATAGTCTACGTTCCACACCCACCCTTCGAATTGCCCAATTAGTCGAAATACTAAATGTTGCCTTAAGATTAAATCAAAATGCACTGTGTAAATGCTAATTGCCAAAAAGGCATCTCAGCAGTATCCCAAGAACAACTGAGGGTATTATGTTCAAACTTTTGGTGCTACTTCTGCTCTTAAAATTTAACCAAATCAAAATAGCGTAAGTGTATCCAAGCTATCAAAGAAAGTAAACCGATATTTTTGCAAATGGTATCAATTTTTTATTTCAGGTCAACAAGAGGACGTATGAAACTAAATTAAACACTACTATTTGTGTCCAGATTTTTAAAAGGGTGCATGTTGCTAAAAATTGCTGAAAATTTTTCTCTAGCATACAAACAGCAGGCCAAACTAAAAATTCTTAAAAAAACAATAAGATTTAAAGTATTATTTTCTTTTTCCCTGAAAAGACTATGCCAATATAAAACGAACAGAAATTAATTAAAAAAAACTTTTCCACAAAATAAGTTTTTTCAAAGAAAAGTAAAGAACTCCATTAAGCTAAAAATGAGCAAAAATAAAATAAAAAATCAGATAATACCAAGCGTGAAACTACCACAGATCAGCATCGATAAATAAATGAAATCCAAAACGAACAGAAATTACAATAAATAACCGACTCAAACTCAAAACGTAGTTTCAACCTTGGTAGATAATTTGATTTTATTTTTGCTAATTTTTGTTTTAATAGAATTCTTTACTCTTCTTTGAAAAACTTGTTTTGTGGAATAAGTTTTATAATTAATATTGAAAAAGAGAAAAAAAGCGCCGTACTTACAGAAACAACCTGCACAAGTTTTCCAAGACTTTCAAAGCAAGCGTTTCCAATTGAAACAGTTTGTCCTTGGACAGATGGTGGGTCGACAGCTAATTGAATTAGCTTGTTCATTATAAGCGGAAGAAAACGGACAAGACGGCCAGGCTTTGCCTTTACTAGACCTTCAATACTGAAAGAAAATACTTCACAGTAAAATAAAAGATTGGTGTTGCAGACAAAAATAAAAGCTTCAAACACATACTGTTTCAAATAAACACAAAATATACTCATCATATAGATATAGCGTCAACAGTCATTTTTGGTACTTCATATTATGTCACAATTAATTTCCTTTTGGTTTGGTCTTTAATGAATCATAATAATTAAACAAGTTGGTCTAAATATAGTCTGAAAAGCCTTGTTCATTGGTTTATTAATTATAGTACTGATAATTATTAATATGTTACTAGTCAAATCTTTCATGACAAAACCAAATTAGATTTATTATAATTTTTGATTGACAAAAATTATATTTTACTACCTTTAATTGTTAATTAATCACACTGGTGAACTTGTTCAGCAAAATATAACTTATTTAAAATTATCCGGTCTTATCACCAAACAAACAGGTTCAAAGAGCTAAAAATAGGAACTTGTGGGACTTATTTTACTCAAAAAAGGGACCTCTCTACGGACCCAATCAGCCTAACCAACAAGGGATTAGGTTAAAAAACCATTATCGTGAAATATGAGGACCTATAAATCGCTGATTTTTTCCCTTAAATCACAGTAACAATCAGTAACCCTTTGCAGTGGTGTTGATTATTCTGATCTCAAATCTTTTATCCTTAATAGGATTGCAGACATCTGGCCAAATAAAATTATTTCTTTCAATTTGGCTTTTTTATATCACCTCTTCTCCTCGTAGTGGTACCAACATTTTTTAATTCCAAAACTAATAACTATCTGTACACTCTACCCTCCACTTGGCTTCGGATAAACCTGAAAACCATTTTGTGCAAGTATCTGAAACAAGGTTATCTTTAGGAACTACTTTTCTTTTGTCCAAACGAGATGTCCCTATTACATTTTGAGTACTCGGTTCAAAGCTCAGTTTTTACGGTCTTTATTTTTTTCTTCGACTGTTGAGTCTCATTACCAGCTATGCCACTTGAAGAACAGGAACCATGAAGACGACTTTTAAATCACCGCAAAGAGTCCAACTGAAACCAGCAGGTTTTATTTTGTGATAGATGAGATCGCAGTGTTTCACAGCATTCTACCGAATGTACCAAATGTCCAACTGGTATAGACGTATACCAGCTACCGTGATAAAGGAGGACAGCTTTAAGGCTCCTTGTTGGTGATTTTATGAACAATATACTTGAATTTTAGTCACAAGATCAACCTAAGAGAAGGGTAAAGGTGCATTGCTTCCAGAGGGCTTTGATTTTGTATATTCTAGATTTTCCTTTTCTGAAGACTCTTCTAATGATAATATATATATATTGTATGGTATACCAGACAAATACATTAAAGTGATTAGTGCTATGTACGAGAATAACACGGGTGCAGTTAAGGTAGGAAATGAGGTTAGCAGCTGGTTTTGTATTAAATCAGGAGTTGAGCAGGGGTAAATTCTATCTCCCTTTATATGGATTATTTTGATGGATTTTATATTAAGGAGCACAGAAAAGGCAACGCGAAACCAAGGAATCAAATGGGGAGGAAAAAGTCTCTTAGACTTAGATTATACTGATGATTTAAGCATCCTAGAGGAAAGAGTGAGCAAAATAAATGCACTTTTAGAGGTTTTGGGAATTCAGGCTGCTAGATTAGGTTTGAAAATTAATTTTAAGAAGACAAAGTCCCTAAGGTTAGGAAAAAGTGAAGATGAAAAGGTTACGTTGGGTAATGAAAAGATTGATCAAGTGGGCAGCTTCACTTACCTTGGTAGTATTATTAGTGAAGATGGCGGGAGCAGTGAAGATGTTAAAAGTAGAATAGCCAAGGCTTAGGGTGTTTTTTCACAATAAAAAAAAGTTTGGAAGAACAGGAAGATAAGTCTTCAAACCAAGATTAGAATATTAGAAGCTACAGTGACGACAGTAGTCAAATAGGATTCTAACACATGGACTCTTTGAAAAGCAGAGAAAGATTTGTTGGGTGTTTTCCAAAGAAATTGTTTGAGGTTTGTTCTTGGTACCCGGATGACTGACCGTATTTCAAACAACAGACTCTACGAAAAATATGGTTCAATACCGCTCTATAGGGCTATAATGAAAGAAAGGTTGAGATGGCTTGGGCATTTTGTGCGAATGAAGGATGACAGATTGCCACAGATTGTTCTTTTCGATCAACCGTCTAGAGCTAAACGGAAAGCAGGTCGTCCACGTCTGGGATGGGAGGACGTCATAAAGAAAGATTGGAAGGAAATGGGAACTTCGTGGGAGGATTTAAAAAGGGAGGCTTTGCATAGATTGGGATGGAGGAGGAGCGTGCGAAGCTTTGTTGGCCTCAGGCGGCTTGGTGCTGTGGTGAGTTGTTAGTAGTAGTAGTAGTAGTGGTAGTATATATATATATATATATATATATATATATATATATATATATATATATATATATATATATATATATATATAAATATATATATTCATGTATACATATATATATATATATATATATATATATATATATATATATATATATATATATATATATATATATATATGTATACATATATATATATATATATATATATATATATATATATATATATATATATATATATATATATATATATATATATCCTAGATTTACAAATTTGGCAATCTGTTCTTCAATCTTTTTTTTTTCTGAACCAATATTCTGTGGAAAGGATTCGACAATATCTTATTCGCTTGTCTTTAACGTTGCCTTTCTGTGAACAGTCAACTATTCCTGAGAACACAAAGAATTCATGTCACTGGGAAATATAATAGGAAATCTATACATTTCCTCTATTCCAATTCTTATGAAAAATTATAGATACTCCAGGTCAATCGCCAAGTAAACAGCTCCATTAAACCAAAAATGAGAAGAAATAAAGTCAAATAATCTCCAAAGCGTAAAGCTACCACAAATTCCCATCAAAAATTAAATGAAACCCAAAATGAACAGAAATTAGAATACATAACCGAGTCAAACTCAAAACGAGCAGAAATTAACATGAATAGGGCTGACAAGTCCCATGCATTCTCAAGACCAGAACCTAATTTGCACTTTACGGAAAAAAACAAACAAAAAAATGAACGTGGATTGACGGTTCAATAAACATATACTGATATTTATTTCTAAAAGTTTTACCGATTTTTTATTTGATTTAAAAACATGTTTTCTTCTCAGTAAAGTGCCAATTATATCCTGTACCTGAGAAGGCATGGCGTTAATTTCTGCTCGTTTTGAATTTGATTCGATTATATATTGTATTATTTTTTGGGAGGGAGGAGGGGTTCATTTATTTATTGATGGTGATTTGTGGTAAATTTATGCTTTGAGGATTATTTGACTTTATTTCAGTTCATTTTTGGTTTAATGGAGCTCTTTGAAAACTTTTCTTTGAAAAAACTATTTTTGTGGATTTTTTTTTTCAATTAATTTCTGTTAGTTTTTTTCAACAGTCTTTTTCATGGAAAAAGAAAGTAACATTTTATATTTTTTGTTTTCTTCTTCTATAAGAATCCACAGTTTGGCTTACCATTTCTATGTTTGAGAAATTTCTCAACAATTTTTAACAGCATACACGCTTTTTAAAATCTGGAGACAAATAGCATCGCTTAATTTAGTTTTGTACCTCCTCAAGTTGACCTGAGAAATGAAACTTTTCCCAAAAAATTCTATCTATGCTCTTTGACAAGCTGGATACATTTACACTCTTTCGATTTAGTTAAATTGCAAGAGCAAAAGAAGTAACAATAGTAACCCTGAAAGTTTCCACTTAATACCCTCAGTCGTTCTTGGGATATTGCTGAGATGTATTATTGGCAACCAGCATACACAAAGTGCCTTTTTATTTAGTTTTATAGCACAATGGGCAAATTGCATAGCTGTGGGGGTTGAAATACCTAATATCCCTAGAGACGTAGTTACTGGACCGTCCAACTATGCTGAACAGAATGGCTATCTCAAGATTTTGATTTGATGTCTTTGGAAAATTAATGGGCTTGGGAGGGGGCTGCATGCCCTTCAATCACTTTTAACTCTTAAAAAGGGCACTAAAACTTTTAATTTCCAGTCGATTACGCTCCTTAAAAAGTTTCAATGATATTTCTATCTATGACAGTGGCGCTACCTATGATATTGCTCATATATCCTTTTGAAAACCTGCATGCACATAGTCTTTTCTTTTAATTGAAAATCCCCCTAAATGTTCCCTAAAAGTTTCACCTTAATACTCTTAGCCTCATTAGTTACATTAATTGTATTAGTGGTATTACGATACTAGTAGTTCTTTTTTTTTTTTTTTAACATAATCTTTTTTTTTAACATAATTTTTTGAAGGTGTTGAAGGAAAATATAAGAGATGGCTATGAAGGATGGCCGTCTAGCCCAATAATTTTGAAAGGAACAATTAAAGATTGTTTTGTGCCTATTGAGGACATTATTACAACATAACCAATAAGTTGCCGAGAGAGATTTGAAGGAAAAAGAATTGGTTAGGCGGCTGAAGGAAAGACAATGGCAAATAAAGTGTCTGGTTCGGATAAAAGTAAGTTGCAGATTCTAACGGCAGGTGGTAGAACAATGGGCTTTGATTCAGAAGTGAAGTTCTCAGGCAACGAAAGTACGGAAGAACAATTAATAATACTGACAAACCAAATAAACCAACTGAAAGTTAAAACAAAACAGTGAACTGACAAAATCGAAAAGGACTTGGACTTAAAAATCAGCCAAGAAGTTAAAACAGCTGTCATCAAACTGGGTGCTGTAAATCAGAGAACAGAGCCGAGTGAGTCCACCATCGAAAACATTAAAACGGAGATTTAAAATAGTCTGTCGCTCCATCTGGAGAAAATGGTGAAAGACAAGTTCTGTGAACTTGACCGGCGTTTATAATCCCTTGAGAAGTCAGTTTCCGATATCGATCTAGCTACTAATCACCGCCCTCTAGATGGAGAAGGAGTTGGATTAGGTACTTCAAAACACTGTCCCGGTACATACTTTAACCTGTAAACCCATACCTGGAAGGTTCGTTTTCCTAACCTCTTTCCAAGATAGCAAAAAGTAGCTAAACTAGTTTTACCTTTATTTTTCTAATCTTAAGTTTAATATAACCGTTACGTTTTTTTGAAAAAATTCTTTTTGGGAAAGTTTTTTTTTAATTAATTAAACACAAGAGCAAGAACATGTCTGTTTCCTCTATATTTACAGCTAATTTACATCAGTCTACTGCAAAATAAACTGCACCAGTACCTGGTACTGGAGTAGTGGAGGAAGCCAAGCCTTTATAATTAAGGGTGTTAGGGTTCGAATCCCTCACGGTACCAGGATTAGTAATCTTTAGACCTGGTTCAAAAATAATTTTTTTCTTATATGATACCGATTTTGGAATAGTAGGGATTACGCAATTTCCACTTTCCCTATTCACAGAGTCCAGGTAATCTCCAGCTAAGCTAATCTTTATTTCGCAGTAAAACCTTGGTACTGGAATTCCGAGTTGTTTTTTTTTTTCAGACAATTTAACGTGTCCACAGGAATTACTCTAGGTCAAAAAGTAAAAAGCCCAAAGCAAGACCAGTCCTGCGCTTGACTCCAGTTAAAAGGTATTGCTCAATGTAGATAAACTAATATATAGATGTAAAAGCTCCTATCAAGGGCGTATCCAGGATTTATATACGGGGGATTTTTTTTTCTTTGGGGGGGGGGGGGGAGAAAACTTTAGCCCCCTACCCCCGAAAAGGCATTGGCTCCTATATCTCCCTTCAAAAATCTTTCCTTTAGTAACGATTGACTCCCCCTCCTCAATACCTTGCTCTTTACGCTAAATTTTGACTGTTCGTCCCAATTTTTTAAGAACAACTCGTGAAATACAAGAGCCTTTTAAATAGAACTGGAATGATTTATTAAAAGTGTTAAAAACTTTAGTGTGAAGAGTAACTCTATAAGAGTAACTTTAGTGTGAAGAGTAACTATGAAGTGATAGAGCCTGTGTATATAGAAGCTAAGTAGAACCGGTTTCACCGTTAGTTTCTTTCAGCTTACCTAGGGAGAAGACAAAGAGAAGTGATAAAATAGATAGGAAATATATAATTTGGGCTTTATATTTACACATTAAAGGGGGGGGCGTAAAGTATTCGGAAATGTTGAAATCAGAAAAATATTCTTATTTACTAACATGCTGGACAATAGTACCTAACACATTTTGGATGCAGACCCACTACACCCCCCTCCCCCTAATTTGCAAATATATAGCCCAAATTTGTTTCTAAAGTATTATATTTTCATCATATTTTGTGATATTTCATTAGGATTAGTCACAGAAATAGGATCTTCTTAGATAAAGAACTTAACTTAGGCGCTATAACAGACAAGTACCCTAATATTTTATTTTAGCAATTGATCCTTTATTGTTACCTGGCAGCTGAACAGTTTTTTTTAGACAACACTATGCTGAGATCACGACTTTTCAATTCATTTATTGTAGTGTTTGACGCCAAGATAAGTGACGTCATCATGATTTTATAACCAGGGACATTCAACAATCTGGTTTGTCTTTTGTATGACGTCATTTATGGTAGTGAAGTAGTCAGGTAGTGAAATCAAAGGGGCAATAGACAATCACAATCAGACCCTTGCACAAGCGTCACTAGGTAACCAACTGATATTTTTCGGCCTCGAAGAAGATGTCACCACGAACACTGTTATCAAGGAGAACTAAGAAAATAAACTTTTGGAACTATGTGCGCAGAAATTTCCGGGCATTCTTTTAGATGTCTTTGATATTGTCCCTGCCCGAAGAATAGGATGCAAAGTGTCAAATCTGCCAAGACCGACTATAGGGACACTTTCAAACCTTAGAGTTTGGTCGCAGTTTTTAAAAAACAGGAAGCAACTCAAGGGGTCTAGAATGTCTGTCACTGAATGCCTAACAAAAACTAAACGTGAGTTATTCGCATACACAAAAACTGAATTTGGACTGAAAAATGTCTTGACCACTGATGGAAACGTTATGGTTAAAACCGGACCCACAAGTGCCCGTAAAGTGTCAAATAAGGACGAGATTTTCATTTTGAAAAGATATCTTGATACTTCGATCAGGGGTATTCAAAACTAAGAAAGTGTATTGATAATAATATTCATGGATGTAATTAATTTGTAACATTCTTGCTTTTCTAACTTGGTGCTATCATTTCTTTTTCTCTTTCTACTTTTCTTTTTCTTTTTATACTTCTTATCCTGCTTTTGCCTCTCTTCATATTGTGATCGACGGTCGGATTTCTCAGACTCAAAAAAAAGGAGAAGGAACAGGGATTTTTTACATGCGGGCTGCCCGCTTTCGGCGGTACAAGTCATCATCAGCACACATTATCACGAAACACTACAAACACCGGAAAACTCCTGTTATTATTATTTTCCTCCACTATCATTATTTAGTCTAACTGATGACAATAAAAAACATCGGTGATCTCAACAATGAATGATTTTTCATTCTTAACTGAAAAGTGCCAGCTGAAAACCGCATTTCTCAATCTGCTAGGATGCGATGACGAGTCAGCTGCTGATCCCGTGACAGACAGGGTGAATGCTTTGTCCTGCTCATATGCAACACCCCAAGAATATCTTAAAGAAATACTTCCTGCAATTTCTACTAATGATAAGTTTAATCTTTTCTGGCATAATGTTCAAGGATTTAAACAAAAATGGGATGATATTCTTACATTCACTACTGAAAAGAAAAATCCTTGTAGTTTAGTTGGTTTAACTGAAACTTGGCTGCCCTCTCAAGATGACATGTCGCCGTACTGTTTGCCTGGTTTTGAAGCCATATATCCAAGGCACGGCACGTGCCATGAATACATTCCACGGCACGTAAAAAAGTGCTCCGGTGGCACTACATTATTTGTAAATGAATCTATCTCTCACAAGCGCCGCGATGACTTGGAATCAATTTTTAATGATGTGGTCGAACGTAGTCGATCTGTCTACTCAATAGTCATTGAAATCCTTGGAAAGTCATCTCTAGTATATTTCGTATGCCTTTTTTATAAGCCACCGTCATTTCCAAGTGACATTTTCTTTTCGCAAGTTGAGCAGCTTATATCGGAGATTAATGAATGTGGTCGAGGTAAAAATACATGTCTTATGGGTGACATTAACATCAACTTGCTGACGACTGACGGTGACGCCAACTCGCGTTCGTTCCTTGACACAAGCGTATCATCTGGTCTTCTCTCCACTGTATTCTTTCCAACACGGTATTCTACAGCTAGAAATACTACAACACTGATTGACAACATATTCCTTTCCTTTAACCCTCACACATCTTTTAACTCGCATATTATAACATCTGATGTTTCCGATCACTAACCAGTCATCACAATAGACCCAACAAGGGCAGGCCGGTCCACTAAGTCAGCGTCTAATCGCGTTTTCACGTATCGAAGTTGTTCCAAAAAAAACATTGATTACTTCACTGAAACCCTGAAATCGAATGATTGGTGTGCTGTAACTCATGCGTCTTTGGCAGACATGGCAGAAAATGCACTCACGAACCGGCTTAAACAGCTAACAGAACGGTGTTTTCTTCTACGAACAGGTTGGACCAAAAGTGTTTTTTGCTCCTAAAACTCCTTGGATGACGAAAGGCCTCGTTCAGTCTACCGAACACAGAAATAGACTGTACCTGAAAGCTTGTAAATCTATAACCCCTCAAGCGAGAGTGACATACAAAAAGTACAGAAATACATTAAACGAATTAGTACGTAATGCAAAAAGGCGGTACTATGTGGAGGGAATAAATGAATGTAAGAGTAACTTGAGAAAAGTATGGAAGGTTGTTAATGAAATAATATGTCAAAAAAGGAAGAAGGTGGCTATACCTAAAGAAATAATAAATATGCGTCGTGAGAGTGTAACAAGTGAATCTCGTGCTGACGCTTTTGATAAACTATCTGTTGATCAGACATCTCTACCTGCTTCTGCCCAATCCCCTGAACAAATCTACAGTCGACCAATGCTATATCTTTTTCTGGCTCTATGCACTAAAGCGGACTTACTAGTGCTTATCAGTAAGCTGCCTTATGGCAGAACCCATGAAACCTTAGGGCTGTACAACTATGTCTTGAAGAAGGCATCTGCAGGTCTTGTAGCTCTACTTACAAACTTGGTCAACCTTTCACTAGCAACCGGAGTTCATCCTAATGTGTTTAAACTGCCCAAGTCCTTCCCCTCTACAAAAAGGAGACAAGAGTCTTATCTCCAATTATCGACCCATATCAATTCTACCGGTTACATAAAAAGTCCTCGAGCGAGTGGTTTATAACAGAGTATATGAATTCCTCGATGGCATGCAGCTACTCTCCCCCCATCAATACCAGTTTCGGTGTTATCACTCAACTTTGCATGCAGCTGAATACATATTAAATAGCCAGGATCCTGGAGAAAAGGTACTAGGGATTTTTTTTGGATTTCATTAAAGCTTTCAACATGGTACGCCATTCAATCCTCCTCCCAAAATTAAATTCATTTGGAATATATGGTGTTGCTCATGAGTGGTTTTCATCGTACCTGACTGATCGTAAGCAGTGTGTAATTGTGGAGGGTCGTGTGTCGGCAGAATTGCCGGTAAAATCTGGCGTACCTCAAGGGGTCGGTACTTGGGCCGCTCTTATTTATTTTGTATATCAATGACCTTACAACATGTCTTACTACAAATACACACCCAGTACTATTCGCTGATGACTCAAATTTCTTCATTGCTGCTGAATCATCAGTCTGCTGCAAAAAAGGCCCACAAAACTCTTGACGAAATATCTGACTGGTGTTTTGGTAAAAAAATACAGGTAAATGCTACAAAAAGCTGCATCATAGTCATCACTTTTGTTCCTTCAAACTCCTCATTGTCTCACACTGTCGCACTATCAATCAATGGAAATCCCATTCCTCAGAACACAGTCACAAAGTTCCTCGGCATATTTGTAGATTCCTCTCTTTCGTTCAAACATCACATATCCCAGCTGTCTTCAACAATCTCACGACAAAAATCGAGTTACATAGAGCTAGCCTGCTTCTAAGTGCTGACAGGATGGAAATGCTTTATAATGTTTTTTGTTCCCCTACTTGAGCTACTGCTGTTCTGTCTGGGGCAATACATTCAAATCTCATCTAAAATCATTAGAGATAACAAAACCGTGCAGTCAAGGCCACATATTGCCTCCCCATGCTATACCCCTCAACAGACCTATGCAGAGACACTGGAACAATAGATATAACAGAGATAATCAACGTTAGTAATCTGCGTTTAGCACACTCACCAATATCGAATAGAATTCCTCAAGGTCTTTCCAGGTACTTCGAACGTTATAGCACAATCCATCGAGGAAGAGCTCTCCACTGCAACCAGTACAATTTTGTGCTACCGCGAAGAAGGCTTACAAGGTCTCAACACTCTCCAGTTTATAGAAGTATTTCTGTATAAAACACAATTAATGAATCTATTAAATCCATAAAATCTTTTGACACACTCCAGAAACGACACCTCTCTTACACAGTATTTGATACCGCATGAGTTAATGTCTTAATTTTTCTTTTGTATCTTATCCTCTCACCCTTCTTCTTTGACCCCATCTCTTCGCAGTTCTTTCCTTCCTAATTCTTCATTCCTCTCTTACGTTATCAGCTCTCCTCTTTTCATTTCATAGTGTGATATAAATTTGTTTGCCATTATCAGGTGTGACTCGCACAAGCATTGCTATGAGTCGAAATGTTCATGTTAATTGTTTTGTTTGTTCATTTATTTAAAAATACAAGGTTGATTGATTGATTAATAGTAAACACATAGTGGCTTCTGGCTAGTTCAAAATCCGCCACAGATTACCATGAAAGGTTGAACTTAATAATCTAAGCCGTTCATCAGATATTGCTGGATGACCCTTATGATAATCTACATGCTCATAGTTCGTTTTGATAGAGTTCAGCATCCACCTAAATATCCGTTGCAAACTTCACCTTAATACACTTAGCTTGCATAGTAGCAATAGTTGTAATAGCAGTAGTAGCATTAGCAGCGGTATACACATAGCAATAGCACCTTTGATTTTCTTCAAAATCTCCTTCAACACACGCTGAAAGTTTCAACTTGATACCATAGGCCATTCCTGAAGCATTGCTGATATGTCTTTTTGATAACCTGTTTGGGCATAGCGTGTTTCAATTTAGTTCAATTCAGTTTCAAACTTCCTCAAATTTTTCGCCTTAATATATTTAGTTTTAGTAGTAGCAGTAGTACCATTACTAATAGTAGTAGCAACAGAAATAATAGTAGCAGTAGTAGTAGCTTTAGTAGAATTAGCAATAATAGTAGCAGTAGTAGTAGTATGAGTAGGAGCAGAGGCATTAGGATACTAATATTGTCTTTTGGTTTGTCCAATATCCCCCCACAGCAAGCCCAGTAAGTTTAAAATACACACACCAAACTGTTCACATCCACAGATATTGCTATACGTCCTTTTGACAACCTGCATACAGACGTTGTGATGTGATTCAGTTCAACTTCCTTCTCAATATTCCCTGAAAATTTCACCTTCATACTCTTAGGCATAGTTGCAATAGTAGTCGCAGTAGTGGTATTAGCATTAGTAGCACTAGTAGTAGTATTAATAGTAATATCACTAGTACTAGTAGCAGCAGCAGCATTAACATATTGCCTTTTGGTCACAACACTCATTAAGTTCTGGAAGATTGAACTTAATAGAATTAGCCGTTGCTACGACATTGCCGATACATCCTACTGATAACCAGTATTCATATACTTCCTGAAATTTCCATGTTGATGCTCTTAGCCTTACAAGTAGTTGCAGCAGAAGTAGTAGTTGGAGTAGTAGTAGTAACAGTAGTTGTAATAGTGGTAGTAGTAAATGTAGCAGTGTTGATAGTATTAGTATTTGCGTGCACATATTGCCTTTTGGTCAATTAATCTTTCCCTTTAAGCATTCTCTGAAAGTTCTAACTTAAAACCCAAATCCATTCTTGAGATATGCACTTTTGTCAATCTGTATGCGCATAGTGTCTTTTGATTTGGTTCAAATTTCCCCTCAATAATCTCTCAAATTTTCACCTTCATACACTTAGCCTCAATACATTCGACTCTCGATAATTTGAATATCTGGATAATTAGAACTTTTTTCGCAGTCCCTTGAAAAACACTTGATAATTGAATAAGAAATTTTAATTTTAATTTGTTTTTAATTTTAATTTGTAACAAGGACGTCTTGGTTGGCAATACATCAATACCTCGCTTTGCGTCGTTTCGTTTTGCATTTCCTCGAAGTTGCGTCGCTACTCAATTGCGCAACGTTAGGTTTTCGAGGTTGCGTTGTTTTGGATTAGAGTTTTGAATCTTTTTTCTAGTCCCTTTTTATCGGATAAATACCCCTTTTTGTAAACTGAACTTCATCTTTTCTTTTACTTGTTTGGTTTTCTTTGGTTCTCCCTTAAATAATAATTACGATTTTCCTTTTTTCTCGCAGATGATTCAATTAGCTGCGCAGTTTGAAGGGTGACTCATACCTGTTAAAAATTTATTTTTGACGCCAGTGTGGCTAAAATTCAATGAGGGGTGAAAGGGAGAAATAGTTCATACATTGTAAATTAAGTGTCACTTTATGTCACACCCTGTGAGGGATTTTATTGCCTGGTCTTCGTTCGTCACATCCTGGGTGATTTTTATCTTTGTCTTTTTACCACTACCGATGTACCACTACGACAACACCCATTATGGATTGATCAGAATGTGATTAAGTTTAATTGTTTTTTTCATAAATTAATTGAATGCAGAAGTTTATTTTGTTTTAATTGGATACGGTTTTTTGTTTTTTGTATGTATGTAATAAAATTTTATATTATTTTTGTTTTTTAATGTTTACTTTGTTCAATTTCCTTTTTAAAAAGTAGTATTTTCGTAACCCTATCTTCTATCCTCAATCTTTACAGGATTTGCTATGGAAAATCTTAATTCACTTTGCGTCATTTCAATTTACGTCGTGTTTTTTTGAATGTAACTCCGACGCTAAGTGAGGTATTGGTTTACTCTATTGAAATATATAAACTGCTGGATAGCATTGATAAAAATGAGAATGTGAATTCTACCACCCTATATAACAGCTTCAAAAAAATGGGTTTGCAAAGGAAACCGAAAACCCCGCAAGGTTATCATTCATGAGATTTAACAGGATCCATCCCTCTAGAGACAGAGTGTTTACTTCTACCAAACTGTGATGAGTTTATCTTTTAGGATTTTGTTCACATGGACGCTGAAAATGCTGTCCACGGTGTTTTAACTGATGTTGAATTGTTGACTTCACAAGATGAAGAGAGAGAGGATAAAAAAAAGAACCACTTACTCCAGTCATATTAAGCAAGGCAAGATAAACCATCAACACCTTACATTCCTACGCTCTCAGAACATAAACAAGTGATAATTTCTTTACAGCTTTCACAACCATTGAAACTGAATTGGTCATGTAAGTCACTTCATCAAAAAAAAAAAGAAAAAAAGAAAAAAAAAAAAAGAAAAAAGACACAGATAACTTTGCAAAATCATTTTCCGCCGGCATGGTTTTTAACATCCTCCATGTACACAAGTGATTAAGAAGTTAAGCGAAAAAGTTTAAATGAATGTATGTACATATATGGGTTATGTATTTTCAATAAAGTGCTTGTTAATTTGAAATTCTTCCTTGTTCCTTCTTGATTATTTCAACTCTTTTTATGTTAAACATCTCACTAAAACTTTTCCTCTGGTTCCTTGAGTTTCAAATTATCGAAAGTCGACTTAGTACTAGTAGCGTAGTAGTAGTAGTAGTGGTGGTAGTACGAGAAGTAGCAGCAGTATTAATAATAGTAGTTGCATGTACATATTGCCTTTTGGCCAGTTGAACATCCCCCTCATGATATGCCCTTATGACCCGCTTTTGACGCCTTTTGAACTTAACACTCTTAGCCTTACAAGTGGTTTGTTATTGAAGTAGTAGTTGGAACAGTTTAGTAGCAGTAGTAGTAGTATTAAAAGTAGTATTAATAGTAGTAAGTAGTATTGTGTTTGGGGAGATGATAGGGGGGGGGGGGCTAGTGGCCCTCCAATCCCTCTTGACTCTTAATAAGGGCATTAAACTTTCAATTTACAATCAAAAGAGCCCCTTTAGAAGTTTCTACGACAACTCCTTCTATACGAAATGACTAGGTCAGAAAAGAAAACCAATAAAAAAATTAAGAAATAATAAAAAATGATGTTTTAAAAATCACCAAATTGTGTTCTAACCAAGACCGTTTCCAGAGGGTACCCCCCCCCCCTCGAAATGTTTGTCTAACTCGTAAAAACGTAACAAAAATGGATATAATTTTTTTTTGCCTTTTTTGAGTTTTTTTTTCTGCAACCACCCCAACCCCCACCCCCCCACGAAAGAAAATCCTTGTGTAAAACATCCCCCGAAAAAGAATCCTGGATACGGCCCTGGTTTTAACCACATGCATATAGTATGCCAACTGAGAGAGTGAGCTTCAGTCATTTTTCTTATACTTTTTCTTACAATCCAACCACACGGGTAAAGAATTTGAATTCAATATCGTTAAAATAAATACTTTTAAATATTTGATATTTTCTGTTGATTCAAAATAATAAATCTATGGTTTAACTTAAAACTACTAAGAGAAATATTACCTCTTTTTGAGTCGCGCTTCAAGTGTCATATCTTCCATTCTATGAGCCGAGCTATTAACCTCACACTGACAGCATGTTTGAAAAAAAGTTTCAATTGCTTTATCCTAGAAAAAGAAAAAAGTTAAGAGGTTTTTCAAAGATAACACACAAAAGTTGGATCATAAAAATGGTGCATAGCTTATGGTTATTATAAGATATTATAATAACCATACTAATTTTTAATAACCTAACTAATTTTTCAAAGAAAACTAAACAGCTCCGTTAAGCCAAAAATGAGCAGGAATAAAGTCAAATAATCTTCCAAGCGTAAAACTATCAAAAAATAACTATCAATAAATAAATGAAACTCAAAACGAACAGAAATTACAATAAATACCCGAGTCAAACTCAAAACGAGCAAGAATTAACATGCGTAGAGCCGATAACCCCCATTCCTTCTCAAGACCAGAACATAATTTGCGCTTTACTGAAAAAAAAAACAACAACAAAAAACAAGACAAATGACCATATATTGTCAGTTTAACATATATTGATATTTATTTCTTAAAGTTTTGATAATTTTTTATTTATGAAAACAAAAAAGCGAAAACATTTAAAACGTATTCTGTTTTCAGTAAATGGCTATCAGATGTATTCCGGGAAAAATAAGAGGTGTGTGGGAGGGCAAAGGGTATCTACCCTCCGATCACTCTGAATTTTAAAAGGGCACTAGAACTTCTGATTTCCAATTCAATCAGCCCCTCCGAAGTTAATACGATCATCTTTTTTAGGTAACCCTTATCTACCCCAAGGGTGAAACTTACAAACCTTGCTCTGAGGGCTGTGGGGGGGGGGGGGTGTCATCCTCAAAGACATAATTTACAGAAATTTCAACTACGTTGAACCAAATGGCTATCTAAAATTTTGATTGAAGGTGTGTGGGACAAGGGTGGGCGTGGGCGGGGGGTTTGGTGCCCTCCAGTCACTTTCGACTATTAAAAAGGGCAATAGCCATTTCAATTTTCAATCGAATGAGCCCTTTTCGAAGTTTCTACGACAACTCTTTCGATGCGAAGTGCCCTAGTCTAAAACAAACCAAAAAAATAATAATAAACGAATAACACATTGTGCATATAGCGCTCTTTACTTAGGCAGCGCTATTGCGCTGCCTATGATTTTAGGAACACTTAAGTTAGAGAAATACAAGAAGTTAATTTTCGAAATGGCTCACAGTTATTGGGATTGTCTTGCAATTTAGAGGTTTATTTTGTTCTTTGTTCGTTTCGGTTCTCCAGCTTGATCTTTTTTTTCATTCTTGTTCTTTTTTTCAAAGCTGAAAAGACTAAAACTGAGATTTTTAAGCTTTAAGCAGTCTTAGTGAATTCTTACTTCAATATATGTTTTGATTTCAATACAAAGATCACCCAGTCAGGGAAATATAAATCAAATTTACTTTAAAAGGAAAATATTTCAAAAATACGACAGCTTTTAATGGTGGCTAACATATGCGGAATAGTTATGGAGCCACGAGAAATGACAGAGGTTGTCATATTCTAAAGATCAAAATAAATCAACAAAAAAGACATGTGGAATAGTTTTGGAGCGCCGAAAAAGGACAGAGGTTGTCATATTATATAGATAAGGCTATAAAAATAAATCAATACAAGAAATATGCGGAATAGTTTTGGAGCCAAGAGAAAGGACAGAGATTGTCATGTTCTACGGATAATGCTATCAAAATAAATCATCAAAAAATATATGGAATAGTTTTGGTGGGACGAAAAGGACAGAAGTTGTCAAATTCTACACATAAGGCTATCAAAATAAATCAATAAAAAAAAAAAAATATGGAATAGTTTATGCGGAATAGTTTCGGAGTCACGAGAAAGGACAGAGGTTGGCATATTCTATAGATAAGGCTATGAAAACAAATCAATAAAAATATCCGAATAGTTTATGTGGAATAGTTTCGGAGCCAATAGAACGATTAGAGGTTGTCATATTCTACAGATAAGGCTATCAAAATAAATCAACAAAAAAAATACGGAATAGTTTATGCAGAAAAGCTTCGAAGCCACGAGAAAGAACAGAGGTTGTCATATTCTACAGATAAAGCTATCAAACTAAATCAATAAAACATATACGGAATAGTTTCTGAGCCACGAGAAAGGATAGAGTTTGTCATATTCTATAGATAAGGCTATTAAAATAAATCAACAAAAAATACGTGGAATAGTTTTGGAGCAACGAGAAAGGACAGAGATCGTTATGTTCAACAGACAAGGCTATCAAAATAAATCAATAAAACATTTACCAAATAGTTTATATCGAATAGTTTCGGAGCCACGAGAAAGGACAGAGGTTGTCATAATCAACAGATAAGGCTATCAAAATAAATCAATAAAAAAAATATGCAAAATAGTTTTGGAACAAGGAGAAAGGATAGAGGTTGTCATATTTTATAGATAAGACTATTAAAATAAATCAACAAAAAAATATGTGAAAGAGTTTTGGAGCGCCAAGAAAGGACAGAGGTTGTCATATTCTATAGACAGGGCTATCAAAACAAATCAATAAGAAAAATTAACAAATAGTCGATATCCAATAGTTTCGGAGGTACGAGAAAGGACAGAGGTTGTCATAATTTACACATAAGCCTATAAAAATTGATCAATAAAAAACTATACGGAGTAGTTTCGGAGCCATGAGAAAGGACAGAGGTTGTCATACTCTGTAGATAAGGCTATCAAAATAAATCAATAAAAAAATATGCACAATAGTTTTGGAGCCAGGAGAAAGGATAGAGGTTGTCATATTCTATAGATGAGACTATTAAAATAAATCAACAAAAAAAATTGTGGAAGAGTTTTGAAGCGCCAAGAAAGGACAGAGGTTGTCATATCCTATAGACAAGGCTATGAAGACAAATCAATAAAAACAATATACGGAATAGTTTGGAACCACGAGAAAGGACAGAAATTGTCAAGTTCTATATACAAGGCTGTCAAAATAAATCAACAAAAATATATGTGGAATAGTTTTGAAGCGACGAGAAAGGACAGAGGTTGTCATATCTTAGGCAGCGCAGTAGCGCTGCCTAAGTAAAGAACGATGTTGGCACAATGTATTATTTTTTTTTCTCCATTCCCGGGAACTTCGTATCGAAGGAGTTGTCGTAGAAACTTCGAAAACGGCTCATTCGATTGGAAACTGGAGTGGCTAGTGCCCTTTTTAATAGTCAAAAGTGATTGGAGGGCAACTAGCCCCCTCCCCCACGCCCATCATTCCACCAAACACATCCAATCAAAATTTTGAGATATCCATTTTGTTCAGCGTAGTTGATTTCCAGATAGAAAATATGTTTTTAAGGAAGAAACTCCCCCACAATCCTCATGGCAAGGGTTTTAAGTTATGCCCTGAGGGCATATAAGAATGATGTTGGCAAAATATATTATTTATTATTTTTTCCTTTAGAGCAGGGCACTTCGTATCGAAGAAGTTGTCGTCGAAACTTCGAAAAGGGCTCATTCAATTGGAAATTGGAGTGGCTTGTGCCCTTTTTAATACTCGAAAGTGATTGGAAGGCAACTAACACCCCTTCCACGCCATTTCCAGAAACACATTCAATCAAAATTTTAAGATAACCATTTTGTTCAGCGTAGTTGATTTCCACATAGAAATTATTTGTTTGAGGAGGACACTCCCCCACAACCTTCAGGGCAAGGGTTGTAAGTTATGCCCTGGGGCATATAATGTTTTTATAGAATGCGTTGTCGTAGAAACTTCAAAAAATGCTCTTTTGACTAGAAATTCAAAGAGCTAGTGCTCTTTTTAATAGTCGAAATTGATTGGAGGGCAACTAGCCCCCCCCCACGCCCATCATTCCTGCAAACACATCCAATCAAAAATTTGAGATAACCATTTTGTTCAGCGTAGTTGATTTCCAGATAGAAAATATGTGTTTGAGGAGGACACTCCCCCACAACCCTCGGGGAAAGGGTTTTAACTTATGCCCTGAGGGCATATAAGATTGATGTTGGCACAATGTATAATATTTTTTTTCCATTAGAGCAGGGCACTTCGTATCAAAGAAGTTGTCGTAGAAACTTCGTAGAAGTGATTGGAAGGCAACTAGCACCCCTACCACGCCCACCATTTCCGGAAACACATCCAATCAAAATTTTGAGATAGCCCATTTTGTTCAGCGTAGTTGATTTCCATATAGAAATTATGATTTTGAGGAAGACACTCCCCAACAGTCTTCAGGGCAAGGGTTGTAAGTTATGCCCTGGGGGCATATAAGGTTTTTATAGAAGGCGTTTTCGTAGAAACTTCAAAAAGGCTCATTCGATTGGAAATTCAAAAGGCTAGCTCCCTTTTTAATAGTCGAAAGTGATTGGAGGGCAACTAACCCCCCCCCCCCCCAGCCCATCATTCCCCAAAACACATCCAATCAAAATTTTGAGATAGCCATTTTGTTCAACGTAGTTGAAAGTTCTAGAAATTAGGTCTTTGAGCGTAGTTGATTTCCAAATAGAAATTATTTGTTTGAGGAGGACACTCCCAGGTCAACCTTCAGGGCAAGGGTTGTAAGTTATGCCCTGAGGGCATATAAGAACGATGTTGGCACAATGTATAATTTATTATTTTTTTTCCATTAGAGCAGGGCACTTCGTATCGAAGAAGTTGTCGTAGAAACTTCGAAAAGGGCTAATTCAATTGGAGACTGGAGTGGCTTGTTCCCTTTTTAATAGTCGAAAGTGATTAGAAGGCAACTAGCACCCCTACCACGCCCACCATTTCCTGAAACACATTCAATCAAAATTTTGAGATAGCCATTATGTTCAGCGTAGTTGATTTCCGAATAGAAATTTTTTTTTTGAGGAGGACACTACCCCAAAACCTTCAGGGCAAGGGTTGTAAGTTATGCCCTGGAGACATATAAGATTTTTATAGAAGGCGTTGTCGTAGAAACTTCAAAAAAGACTCATTTGATTGGAAATTCAAAGATCTAGTGCCCTTTTTAATAGTCGAAACTGATAGGAGGGCAACTAGCCCCCCCCCCACGCCCATCATTCCCCCAAACACATCAAATCAAAATTTTGAGATAGCCATTTTTTTAAGCGTAGTTGATTTCCAGATATAAAATATGTTTTTGAGGAGGACACTCCCCCACAACCTTCGGGGAAAGGGTTTTAATTTATGCCCTGAGGGCATATAAGAACGATGTTGGCACAAGGTATGATTTATTGTTTTTTCCATTGGAGCAGGACACTTCGTATCAAAGTAGTTGTCATAGAAACTTCGAAAAGGGCTCATTCAATTGGAAATTGGAGTGGCCTGTGCCCTTTTTAATAGTCGGAAGTGATTGGAAGGCAACTAGCACCCCTACCACGCCCACCATTTCCAGAGAGACATCCAATCAAAATTTTGAAATAGCCCTTTTGTCCAGCGTAGTTGATTTCCAGATAGAAATTATGTTTTTGAGGAGGACATTCCCCCACAGCCTCCTGGGCAAGGGTTGAAAGTTATGCCCTTGGGGCATATAAGGTTTTTATAGAAGGCGTTGTCGTAGAAACTTCAAGAAAGGCTCATTCGATTGGACATTCAAAGGGCTAGTGCCCATTTTAATAGTCGAAAGTGATTGGAGGGCAACTGACCTCCCTCTAACGCCCACCTTTTGCCCAAACACATCCAATCAAAATTTTGAGATAGCCACGTTATTCAACGTAGTTTTAAGTTCTGTAAATTAGGTTTTTGAGGATGACAACCCCCTTACAGTCCTCAGGGCAAGGGTTGTAAGTTTGCCCTGGGGGCATATAAAGTTTTTATAGAACGCGTTGTCGTAGAAACTTCAAAAAGGGCCCATTCGATTAGAAATTGAAATGGCTAATGCCCTTTTTAATAGTCGAAAGTAATTGGAAGGCAGCAAACATCCCTTCCACGCAGTTTAAAGTTCAGGAAATTATACCTTTAAGCGGGACACTCCCTTCACAGTCTTCAGGGCAAGGGTTATAAGTTATGCCCTGTGGGCATTTAAGTTTTTATTGAAATCTTTGTCGTAGAAACTTGAAAAAGGGCTAATTCGATTTGAAATTCAAAGGTCTAGTGCCATGCAACTAACCCTCCTCTCTCGCCCACCTTTTCCCCAAACACATCCAATCAAAATTTTTAGATAGCCATTTTGTTCAGCGTTGTTGATTTCCAGATAGAAATTATGTTTCTGAGGGGGACGCTCCCCCACAGCCCTCAGGGCAAGGGTTGTGAGTTATGCCCTGGGGGCATATAAGGTTTTGACAGAAAGTATTGTCGTAGAAACTTCAAAAAGAGCTCAATCGATTGGAAATTGAAATGGCTAGTGCCCTTTATAATAGTCGAAAGTGATTGGAAGACAACTAACACCCTCTCACGCCCACGATTTCCCCAAACATAGCCAATCAGAATTTTGAGATAGCCATTTTTTTCCACGCAGTTTAAAGTTTAGGAAATAAAACCTTTGAGCAGGACACTCCCCCCCACAGTCTTCAGGGCAACGGTTATAACATATGCCCAGGGGGCATATAAGGTTTTATTGAAATGTTTGTCGTAGAAACTTGAAAAAGGGCTCATTCGATTGTAAATTCAAAGTCGAATTGTAAATTCATAGTCGAAAGTGATTTGAGGGCAACTAACCCTCCTCTAATGCCCACCTTTTCCCCAAACACATCCAATCAAAATTTTTAGATGGCCATTTAAGGATGACAACCCATCCCCCCACAACCCTCAGGGCAAGGGTTGTAAGTTATGCCCTGGGCGCATGTAAGGTTTTTATAGAAAGCTATGTCGTAAAAACATCAAAAAGGGCTCATTCAATTGAAAATTGAAAGGGCCAGTGCCCTTTTCATAGTCGAAAGTGATTGAAGGACAACTAACCATCCTCTCACGCCCACCATTTCCCCAAACACATCCAATCAAAATTTGAGATATTCATTTTGTTCAACGTAGTCAAAAGTACTGGAAATTAGATCTTTTAAAATTACAACCCCCTCAGAACCCTCAGTGCAAGGGTTGTAAGTTATGCCCTGGGGGCATATAAGGTTTAAATAGAAAGTTGTCGTAAAAATTTCAAAAAGAGCTCATTTGTTAGGAAATTGAAATGGCCCATTTTAATAGTCGAAAGTGAGATGAGAGTAATTGACCCCCCACTTACGCCCACCAAATTAACATGAGTAGGGCTCAAAACCCCTATGCCTTCCCAAGGCCAGAACATAATTTGCACTTTAATGAAAAAAAGTAAATGTTTTTACTTTTATAAATTTAATAAATCAAATAATTTTAAGATTTTGATTAATGAATATCAGTATATGTATATTGAACTAACAATTAGCATTCATTTGTATTTTTTTTTCAGTAAAGTGCAAATTAAGTTCGGCCCTCGGGATGTCTTAGGGTTTTGAGCCCTACTCATGTTAATTTCTGCTCGTTTTGAGTTTGAGTCGTTTATTTATTGTAATTTCTGTTCGTTTTAATTTAATTTATTTATCGATGTTGATTTGTGGTAGTTTCAAGCTTGGTGGATTATTTGGTTTTATTTTTGCTCATTTTTGATTTAATGGAGTTCTTTACTTTTCTTTTAAAAATTTATTTGGTGGAAATTTTTTTTAAATCAATTTCTGTTTGTTTTATATTGACATACTCTTTTCAGGGAAAAAGAAAATAATTCTTTAAATCTTTTCGTTTTTTTCAAGACTTTATAGATTGGTCTGCTATTTGTATGCTGGAGAAAAATTTTCAGCAATTTTTAACAACATCAACCCTTTTAAAAATCTGGATACAAATAGTAGTGTTTAATTTAGTTTCATACCTCCTCTAGTTGACCTGAAATAGAAAACTTGATACCATTCGCAAACATATCTGTTTATTTTCTTTCATTATTTGAAAAAAAACTACGTTTTCTAAAGAGTTAAAGAGGCTGAGTCACAAGTTCGAACCTTAAAACGTACAGGGATTAGAAGGTAAAGTTGGGGGCTGCCGCCCCCCAAACCCCCCGCTTTCGCAGCCTTTAAATAAAAAAAAAATTTTAAACTGAACGTAAAGAGCGACATTAAAACTTAAAACGAACAGAAATTATTCCGTATATGAAAGGGGTTGTGCCCTCCTCAACGCCTCGCTCGTTACACTAAAGTTTTTATTGTTTAAAAAAAATAGTTCTGAGAAAGTCAAACTTTAGCGTAAAGAGCGAGGCGTTGAGGAGGGCACAGCCCCTTTCATATACGGAATAAGTTCTGTTCGTTTTTAGATTTCATGTCGCTCCTTACTTTCAGTTTAAAAAATATTTTTTTATTTAAAGGCTGCGAAAGCGGGGGGTTTGGGGAGCGGCAGCCCCCCAACTGTACCTTCTAATCCCTGTACGTTTTAAGGTTCGAACTTGTGACTCAGCCTCTTTAACTCTTTAGAAAACATAGTTTTTTTTCAAATAATTTCTGCACGTTTTTGTACAGTTTATTACTTATTATTGCTTGACTAACTGTTAGATGATTGTGTATTATTCTTTTCTTTCTCGACAGGGTGTTTTAAGGGTCGAACTTGTAACTCAGCCTCTTTAACTCTTTAGAAAACGTAATTTTTTTCAAATAATTTAAAAAAGAAACTGAGTTTCTTTTTTAAACTTTAAATTCAGTATAGAAAAAATTTACTATGACGGTGAATCGAACCCGGGTCTTCCGCCTGACAATCAGGAGTATCGACCGCTGTACTAAAGAGACACAATTGTAATTGTTTTTTAGTAAGTGGAAATTTGACGCAAGCAAATCCCCACAAAACTTGATATTTGGTTTTTGGAAAACAGGGAAGGAGGGAAGGACAGGGAATTTCGAGGATAAGCTCCCAGGCCCCAGGAAAGCTTATCCTCTAAATTTCAGCCCGATCAGACAATGCTAAAGGGGGGCTGTGGTGGGAAAAATTAACATGGGCTCTTATAGGAAAACGAGGTTTTTCGTAAATCTAAATTCGGGGGATAATTTTTTCGGTCTGAAAATATCAAAAGGCCCTAACAGGTGAAATTCTGCTTCGAATTAGTCCTCATTCACCCGGATCAGTTGCCAACTGTGGCCTGTAGGCGTGGCTAAGAAGAAATTTTTTTTTTTGAACTTTAAGTGGCTATATTTGGTTTTTGGAAAACAGGGAAGGAGTGAGGGAAGGACTCCCGGGCCCTAGGAAAGCTTAACCTCTAAATTTCAACCCAATCGGACAACGTTAAACGGGGCTGTGGTCGGAGGGTCGAAACTTCCGGCCCACTTTTACCCATGAAGATAAAGTCGGAGGGGGGTGAAATTTTGCACGTTTCTTAGTTTGAGCTTGGGCTACAAAATACGATTACCGCTGTCTCCCTGCGACCGCTAGGACCGGAAATCGCTTAACATTGTGGTGGGTCGTCTCTTTATAGAGGCACAAGTGTGCCTCCTTGATAGCTTGGATACACTTACGCTATTTTGATTTGGTTAGATTTTAAGAGCAGAAGTAGCCCCGAAAGTTTGAATATAATACCCTCAGTCGTCCTTGGGATACTGCTGAGATGCCTTATTGGGAATTAGCATTAACACAGTGCATTTTTATTTAATCTTAAGGCACAACATTTAGTTTTTAAACATAATGGGCAAATGGGAGGGTGAGCGTGAAAGGGGGACTAGTTGCCCTCCAATCACTTTCGACTATTAAAAACGGCATTAGCCCTTTCTGTTTTCAATCGAATGAGCCCTTTTCGAAGTTCCTACGACAACTCTTTCAATACGAAGTGCCCTGGTCTAAACAGAAAAACAAAAATAAAAAAACAAAAAACAAAAAAAACATTCTACCCCCATCGATCTTTATTATAAAAATTTCAAGCCTTCTAATCACTTTCGACTATTAAAAAGGGCACTAGCCCTTTCAATTTCCAATCGAATGAGCCCTTTTTGAGGATTTGTGACAACGCTTTCTATGAACCGTTGACCTTATATGCCCCCAGGGCATGAATTACAGCCCTTACCCTGAGGGATCTGGGGGGTTTGTTATCCTCAAACACCTACTTTCCAGAACTTTAAACTATGTTTAACAAAATTTCTATCTCAAAATTTTGATTGGATATGCTTTGAGAAATGGTGGGCATGAGAGGGGGGTTAGTTGCCCTCCAATCATTTCCCACTATTAAAAACAGCACTAGCCCTTTCAATTTCTAATCGACTGATTCTTTTGCGAAGTTTCTACGACAACGCTTTCTATAAAAAAAAACCTTGTATGCCCCCAGGGCATAACTTACAATCCTTGCCCTGAGGGCTGTAGGGAAGTTGACATACTCAAAAAACGTAATTTCCGGACTTCTTAACTACGTTGAACAAAATGGCTATCTCAAAATTTTGATTGGATGTGTTTGGGGAAATGGTGGGTGTGAGTGGGGTGTTATCATCCAAACATTTTCGACTATTATAAAGGGCACTAGCCCTTTGAATTTCTAATCGAAAAAGCCCTTTTTCAAGTTTCTAAGACAAAGTTTCTAATAAAAACCTTATATGCCCCCAGGGCATAACCTACAACCCTTACCCTGAGGGATGTGAAGGGAGTGTTATCCTCACCTTTCAACTACTTTGAACAAAATGGCTATCTCAAAATTTTGATTGGATGTGTTTGGATAAATGGTGGGCGTGGAAGGGGTGTTAGTTGCCTTCCAATCGTTTTCGAATATTAAAAAGGGCAATAACCATTTCAATTTCCAATCAAATGAGCTCTTTTTGAATTTTCTATGATAACATTTCAATAAAAACCTTATATGCCCCCAGGGCATTACTTACAACCCTTACCCTGAGGGCTGTGGGAGGGTTGTCATCCTCAAAGACCTAATTTCTAGAACTTTCAACTACGTTGAAAAAAGTGGCTATCTAAAAATTTTGATTGGATTTGTTTGGGGAAAAGGTGGCCGTCGAGAAGGGGATTAGTTGTCCCCCAATCACTTTCGACTATTAAAAACGGCACTAGCCCTTTCAATTTCTAATCGAATGAGCCCTTTTTGAATTTTTTACGACACCACTTTCTATAAAAACCTTATATGCCCCCAGGGCATAGCTTACAACCCTTGCCCTGAGGGTTGAGGGGGTGTGTACTCCTCAAAAACATAATTTCTATCTGGAAATCAACTACGCTGAACAAAATGGGCATCTCACAATTTTGATTGGATATGTTTGGGGAAATGGTGGGCGTAGAAGGAGTGTTAGTTGCCTTCCAATCACTTTCGACTACTAAAAAGGCACAAGCCACTCCAATTTTCAATCGAATGAGCCCTTTCGAAGATTCTACGACAACCCCTTCGATACGAAGTGCCCTTGTCTAAAGAAAAAAAAATAACACTTTGTGCCAACATCGTTTTTTACTTAGGCAGCGTGATTGCACTGCCTATGATACGGCTATCAAAATATATCAATAAAAAAATATGCAGAATAGTTTTGGAGCCACGAGAAAGGACTGAGGTTGTCATATTCTATAGATAAGACTATCAAAATAAATCAACCAAAAAAATATGTGGAAGAGTTTTGGAGCCCCGAGAAAGGACAGAGATTGTCATATTCTATAAATAAAGCTATCAGAACAAATCAATAAAAAAAAATATGCGGAATAGTTTCAGAGCCACGAGAAAGGACAGAGATTGTTATGTTCTATAGACAAGGCTATGAAAATAAATCATCAAAAAAGTATGTGAAATAGTTTTGGAGAGACAAAAAAAGACAGAGGTTGTCATGTTCCATAGTTAAGGTTATCAAAATAAATCAACAAAAAAAAACATATGGATTAGTTTTGGAACGACGAGAAATAACAGAGGTTGTCATATTCTATAGATAAGGCTATCAAATAATTCAAGAAAAAATATACCGAATAGTTTCAGATCCACGAGAAAGGACAGAGGTTGTCATATTCGACAAGTAAGGCTATTCCAAAAAAACATATGTTGAATAGTTTTGAAGCGACGAGAAAGGACAGGGGTTGTCCTATTCTATAGATGAGGCTATCAAAACAAATCAATATAAAATATACCGAATAGTTTATTGGGAATATTTTCGGAGCCACGAGAAAGGACAGAGGTTGTCACATTATATAGATAAGCTTATAAAAATAAATAAATACAAGAAATATGCAGAATAGTTTCGAAGCCATGAGAAAGGACAGAACTTGTCATATTTTATAGATAAGTCATTTAAAATAAATCAACAAAAAAATATGTGGAATAGTTTTGGAGCGATGAGAAAGGACAGAAGTTGTCACATTCTACAGATAAGGCTATCAAAATAAATCAATAAAAAAATATACGGAATAGTTTATGCGGAATAGTTTCTGAGCTACGAGAAAGGACAGAGGTTGTCACATTATATAGATAAGCTTATAAAAATAAATAAATACAAGAAATATGCAGAATAGTTTCGAAGCCATGAGAAAGGACAGAACTTGTCATATTTTATAGATAAGTCATTTAAAATAAATCAACAAAAAAATATGTGGAATAGTTTTGGAGCGATGAGAAAGGACAGAAGTTGTCACATTCTACAGATAAGGCTATCAAAATAAATCAATAAAAAAATATACGTAATAGTTTATGCGGAATAGTTTCGGAGCCACGATAAAGGACAGAGGTTGTCATATTCTGTAGACAAGGCTTTCAAAATAAGTCAACAAAAAAATATGTGGAATAGTTTCGGAGCCACGAGAAAGAACAGAGGTTGTCATATTCTACAGATAAGGATATCAAAATAAATCAATAAAAAATATACGTAATAGTTTATGCGGAATAGTTTCGGAGCCACGAGAAAGGACAGAGGTTGTCATATTCTATAGATAAGACTATCAAAACAAATCAATAAAAAATATACGTAATAGTTTCGGAGCCACGATAAAGGACAGAGGTTGTCATATTCTATAGATAAGACTATCAAAAAAATTAATAAAAAATATACGTAATAGTTTATGCGGAATAGTTTCGGAGCCACGAGAAAGGACAGAGGTTGTCATATTCTATAGATAAGACTATCAAAACAAATCAATAAAAAATATACGTAATAGTTGATGCGGAATAGTTTCGGAGCCACAAGAAAGGACATAGGTTGTCAAATTCTATAGATAAGACTATCAAAACAAATCAATAAAAAATATACGTAATAGTTTATGCGGAATAGTTTCGGAGCCACGAGAAAGAACAGAGGTTGTCATATTCTACAGATAAGGATACCAAAATAAATCAATAAAAAATATACGTAATAGTTTATGCGGAATAGTTTCGGAGCCACGATAAAGGACAGAGGTTGTCAAATTCTATAGATAAGACTATCAAAACAAATCAATAAAAAAAATATACGTAATAGTTTCTGCGGAATAGTTTCGGAGCCACGAGAAAGGACAGAGGTTGTCAAATTCTATATATAAGAATGTAAAAAAAAATTAATAAAAAATATACGTAATAGTTGATGCGGAATAGTTTCGGAGCCACAAGAAAGGACAGAGGTTGTCATATTCTATATATAAGACTATCAAAACAAATTAATAAAAAATAAACGTAATAGTTTATGCGGAATAGTTTTGGAGCCACGAGAAAGGACAGAGGTTGTCATATTCTATAGATAAGGCTATCAAAATAAATCACTAAAAAAATATGCGGAATAGTTTCGGAGCCACGAGAAAGGACAGAAATTGTCATGTTCTATATACAAGGCTATCAAAATAAATCATCAAAAAAATATGTGGAATAGTTTCGGAGCCACGAAAAAGGACAGAGGTTGTCATATTATATAGATAAGACTATCAAATCAATAAAAATTATACTTAATAGTTTATGCGGGATAGTTTCGGAGCCACGTGAAAGGACAGAGGTTTTCATATTCTATAGATAAGCCTATCAAAACAAATCAATAAAAAATATACGTAATAGTTTATGCGGAATAGTTTCGGAGCCACGAGAAAGGACAGAGGTTGTCATATTCTATAGATAAGACCATCAAAACAGATCAATAAAAATTATACGCAATAGTTTATGCGGGATAGTTTCGGAGCAACGTGAAAGGTCAGAGGTTGTCATATTCTATAGATAAGACTATCAAAACAGATCAATAAAAATTATACGCAATAGTTTATGCGGGATAGTTTCGGAGCTACGAGAAAAGACAGAGGTTGTCATATTATATAGATAAGACTATAAAAACAGATCAATAAAAAATATACGCAATAGTTTATGCGGGATATTTTCGGAGCAACGAGAAAGGACAGAGGTTTTCATATTCTATAGATAAGACCATCAAAACAAATCAATAAAAATTTACGTAATAGTTTATGCGGGATAGTTTCAGAGCCAGGAGAAAGGTCAGAGGTTGTCATATTCTATAGATAAGACTATCAAAAAAAATCAATAAAATAATATACGAAATAGTTTATGCGGAATAGTTTCGGAGCCAGGAGAAAGGACAGAGTTTGTCATATTCTATAGATAAGACTATCAAAACAAATCAATAAAAAATATACGTAATAGTTTATGCGGAATAGTTTCGGAGCCACGAGAAAGGACAGAGGTTGTCATTTTCTATAGATAAGAATATCAAAACAAATCAATAAAAAATCTACGTAATAGTTTATGCGGAATAGTTTTGGAGCCACGAGAAAGGACAGAGGTTGTCATATTCTATAGATAAGGCTATCAAAATAAATCAATAAAAAAATATGCGGAATAGTTTCGGAGCCACGAGAAAGGACAGAAATTGTCATGTTCTATATACAAGGCTATCAAAATAAATCATCAAAAAAATATGTGGAATAGTTTCGGAGCCACGAAAAAGGACAGAGGTTGTCATATTATATAGATAAGACTATCAAATCAATAAAAATTATACTTAATAGTTTATGCGGGATAGTTTCGGAGCCACGTGAAAGGTCAGAGGTTGTCATATTCTATAGATAAGACTATCAAAACAAATCAATAAAAAATATACGTAATAGTTTATGCGGGATAGTTTCAGAGCCACGAGAAAGGACAGAGGTTGTCATATTCTATAGATAAGACTATCAAAACAAATCAAAAAAAAATATACGTAATAGTTTATGCGGGATAGTTTCGGAGCCACGTGAAAGATCAGAGGTTGTCATATTCTATAGATAAGCCTATCAAAACAAATCAATAAAAAATATACGTAATAGTTTATGCGGGATAGTTTCAGAGCCACGAGAAAGGACAGAGGTTGTCATATTATATAGATAAGACTATCAAAACATATCAATAAAAAATATACGTAATAGTTTATGCGGGATAGTTTCGGAGCAACGAGAAAGGACAGAGGTTGTCATATTCTATAGATAAGACAATCAAAACAAATCAATTAAAAATATACGTAATAGTTTATGCGGGATAGTTTCGGAGCCACGAGAAAAGACAGAGGTTGCCATATTCTATAGATAAGACTATCAAAACAGATCAATAAAAATTATACGCAATAGTTTATGCGGGATAGTTTCGGAGCAACGAGAAAGGACAGAGGTTGTCATATTCTATAGATAAGACCATCAAAACAAATCAATAAAAAATATACGTAATAGTTTATGCGGGATAGTTTCGGAGCCACGAGAAAGGTCAGAGGTTGTCATATTCTATAGATAAGACTATCAAAACAGATCAATAAAAATTATACGCAATAGTTTATGCGGGATAATTTCGGAGCTACGAGAAAAGACAGAGGTTTTCATATTCTATAGATAAGACTATCAACACAAATCAATAAAAAATATACGTAATAGTTTATGCGGGATAGTTTCAGAGCCACGAGAAAGGACAGAGGTTGTCATATTCTATAGATAAGACTATCAAAACAGATCAATAAAAATTATACGCAATAGCTTATGCGGGATAGTTTCGGAGCTACGAGAAAAGACAGAGGTTGTCATATTCTATGGATAAGACTATCAAAACAAATCAATAAAAAATATACGTAATAGTTTATGCGGGATAGTTTCGGAGCAACGAGAAAGGACAGAGGTTGTCATATTCTATAGATAAGACTATCAAAACAAATCAATAAAAATATACGTAATAGTTTATGCGGGATAGTTTCGGAGCCACGAGAAAGGACAGAGGTTGTCATATTCTATAGATAAGACTATCAAAACAGATCAATAAAAATTATACGCGATAGTTTATGCGGGATAGATTCGGAGCCACGAGAAAGGGCAGAGGTTGTCATATTCTATGGATAAGACTATCAAAACAAATCAAAAAAAAAATATACGTAATAGTTTCTGCGGAATAGTTTCGGAGCCACGAGAAAGGACATAGGTTGTCAAATTCTATATATAAGAATATCAAAACAAATTAATAAAAAATATACGTAATAGTTGATGCGGAATAGTTTCGGAGCCACAATAAAGGACAGAGGTTGTCATATTCTATAGATAAGACTGTCAAAACATATTAATAAAAAATATACGTAATAGTTGATGCGGAATAGTTTTGGAGCCACAAGAAAAGACAAAGGTTGTCAAATTCTATAGATAAGACTATCAAAAAAAATCAATAAAAAAATATGCGGAATAGTTTCGGAGCCACGAGAAAGGACAGAAATTGTCATGTTCTATATACAAGGCTATCAAAATAAATCATCAAAAAAATATGTGGAATAGTTTCGGAGCCACGAAAAAGGACAGAGGTTGTCATATTATATAGATAAGACTATCAAAACAAATCAATAAAAAATATACTTAATAGTTTATGCGGGATAGTTTCGGAGCCACGTGAAAGGACAGATGTTGTCATATTATACAGATAAGACAATCAAAACAAATTAATAAAAAATATACGTAATAGTTTATGCGGAATAGTTTCGGAGCAACGTGAAATGACAGAGGTTGTCATATTCTATAGATAAGCACATCAACACAGATCAATAAAAATATACGTAATAGTTTATGCGGGATAGTTTCGGAGCAAAGTGAAAGGTCAGAGGTTGTCATATTCTATAGATAAGACTATCAAAACAAATCAATAAAAATTATACGCAATAGCTTATGCGGGATAAATTCGGAGCTACGAGAAAAGACAGAGGTTTTCATATTATATAGATAAGACTATCAAAACAAATCAATAAAAAATATACGTAATAGTTTATGCGGGATAGTTTCGGAGCCACGAGAAAGGTCAGAGGTTGTCATATTCTATAGATAAGACTATCAAAACAGATCAATAAAAATTATACGCAATAGTTTATGCGGGATAGTTTCGGAGCAACGAGAAAAGACAGAGGTTTTCATATTATATAGATAAGCCTATCAACACAAATCAATAAAAAATATACGTAATAGTTTATGCGGGATAGTTTCGGAGCAACGAGAAAGGACAGAGGTTGTCATATTCTATATATAAGACTATCAAAACAAATCAATAAAAATTATACGTAATAGTTTATGCGGGATAGTTTCGGAGCCACGAGAAAGGACAGAAGTTGTCATAATCAACAGATAAGGCTATCAAAACAAATCAATAAAATAATATACGAAATAGTTTATGCGGAATATTTTCGGAGCCAGGAGAAAGGACAGAGTTTGTCATATTCTATAGATAAGACTATCAAAACAAATCAATAAAAAATATACGTAATAGTTTATGCGGTATAGTTTCGGAGCCACGAGAAAGGACAGAGGTTGTCATTTTCTATAGATAAGAATATCAAAACAAATCAATAAAAAATATACGTAATAGTTTATGCGGAATAGTTTTGGAGCCACGAGAAAGGACAGAGGTTGTCATATTCTATAGATAAGGCTATCAAAATAAATCAATAAAAAAATATGCGGAATAGTTTCGGAGCCACGAGAAAGGACAGAAATTGTCATGTTCTATATACAAAAAAAAAAAAAAACTCAGCTTTTAATTTTCTTTTAGGCTTCATTAGGTTCCATAACATACACTTTGTTTTTGTTCATTGTAAGTTTTATTATTGCTCTTACTTTCATTTGAAGAGATTCATGTTTTCCTGTTTAATTTTTGTTCACTTCGATACACTTAAAAAGACAACTTCTCAGAGTTACTAAAAAAAAAATAATCTTAAGCATTCTCCAATCAACAAGGACACAACTTAGGTTAGCTTTAAGTTTAATAACACTCAGTAAAGCAAATGTCAATTTTGCGGTACCCCAATAGGATCTAATTTGGATCTATATTCAGTGCGACATTTTGTTAATCTCATATATTAAAGAAGTTTACAAGTATCTAATATCAAGGATGCGATTACTGACTTCAATATTCAGTGAAATCAATAAAATAACACAGACGGCAAGATATTATCTGTATAAAACACGAGGTACAGGCGGGATCCTTATTTTTTAATTTGGTTGTCAGGATATCGAATACAGTTACGTTGATATCGTGCCAATGCATCCATGTATACGAGCAAACGGTGAAATCATTGCTTGCTAAAACCCTTACGCTAGAAGTGGAGGGGGAAACTGTAAACTAGTCTTCATGGATATACAACCTCGACCCTTCCCTCTCCATGAACCAAAAATCTATTTTTGCATATTTAACGCATGTATGACAAATTTTGGAGTAGGTAAGTCCTACTTGCCTTTCCATAATAGAAATAACAAAAAGTAATTTAATGAGGAGTTACTTTAAGACGGTCTTCAGCAATATATATAAATAAGAAATAATATTATAATATTATAAATAATAAAGTAATTATAAATAAGAAATTAAACTGACGTTAAAAATCACAAAATTAAAACTAAAACCAACAACAAAACAGTCCCAACATCATGACTTAAAGCAAGTTCCACTACAATTGACGGTTTTCAGACATAGAACCAAAATATTCATTTATTTTCTTCTAAATTTCCCTATCTTAAAATAATTCCTCGTTAAATTACATTTTGTCACAGGCAGAATTAGGGGGTGTCGTTGCTCCAACACAAATACAAAATCCTGATAATGAGTTTTGGAAACCTTTTGCTGTCTAAAACCAGACACCTAAATATTCCGCCCACCGCAGCAGCCCCGCCAAGAACAAAATAACAAAACAAGTCAGTTTCAGTTCTAGAATAAACCGATGTGGTTATCGATTTGTCACGGTTTTCGTAGAGATGCATAACAAGAGTTACAGGTTCTGTTCTTCGGTGGGGATTGGGTGTTGTAAAAACCACAAATCAGTGATGTTCTCATGCTTTGTTTGTTTATTTTTCTAGTTTTTTTTTCTTTCTTTTTTTTTGAACTCTTGTAACCAACCAAACTGTCTATCAGTAGATTGATCCTAATAAAAAATGTATTTTTAATGAAGTGTCCCTGGTGGCTCTGCTTTACTTACAGAGTTATTATAACGCCATCTATTTTATATATTGACTTTCCTAGGGTACCTGAATTAGTAAATTGGTATTCCGAGTTTAAGTGCCTCTGGTTCCTAGAAATATTAGGCTTCTAACTCAATTTCAGTCCCCAAAGAGCACTAGGCCACGTACTGAAGGCTCGATTTTAGTTAAAGTCAACTACACGGATATATTTTGCCCCTCTCAAATTAACGAAGATGATAAAATTCAGTAGTTATTCTGTCACTGAAACAAGAGTTGTCGCTGTTGCACGAGTTGTTAATCTAAAACTCGGAAAATAATCCCTTTTTGGTGGTTCTTCTTTAAACAATTGTTTGTGTATATGAGTTTTTAGAATATCGTTGAAACCAACGTGTATTTAAAAAAATTTAAACGTAAAAACTAGTGAAGAAACTAGGACTGCGTGCAAGGGAAGGTATAAAGTAGAAACTAGTGAAGAAACTAAAATTGTGTGAAGGGGAAGGTATAAACGTAGAAACTAGTGAAGAAACTAGAACTGCGTGCAGGGGAAGGTATAAACGTAGAAACTAGTGCAAAAACTAGAACTGCGTGCAGGGGAAGGCATAAAGTAGAAACTAGTGAATAAACTAGAATTGTGTGCAGGGGAAGGTATAAACGTAGAAACTAGTGAAGAAACAAGAACTGAATGCAGGGGAAGGTATAAACGTAGAAACTAGTGAAGAAATTAGAACTGCGTGCCGGGGAAGGTACAAACGTAGAAACTAGTGAAGAAACTAGAACTGCGTGCAGGGGAAGGTATAAACGTAGAAACTAGTGAAGAACCTGGCAAGATTCTGAGATTATATATTTGGACAGAGATTGAAGAGAAAAATGAAATGTAGATTTTTTTTTTTTTGTAGTAAATTAATTCCACATCTAGAAGGGACGAAAAAATGGAAATAACATATATTTGCAGTTTTTGAAGTGTCATTGGATAAAATGGCGACTTAAAATTGGAATAACACAAAAGTAATTTTAAATGAATTTATAGGAATAATGATTAAGTAGAACTGATTTTTTTTTTTAGGGGGGACGGGTGAGGGGTGTAAAAAAAACTCAATATAAGTTTTTTTGTATTATCGCAAAATGTAAACGAGTTTTTATAATGAACTAGCCATCGTACGGGGAGACTTCCTGTGACAGAACTCTTTGCAGCATAGCATATTTTTATATGGGAATTAATTTTGTAAAAGCACAATAGTAAGAGACCACTTATTGGCCGTTATATCAACGTAAAAATGATATTTTTAAATAAATGATAATATTTTAAAATTAGAAACAAGAGTCGCAGGCATTAAAGGTAAAAGTTCATATCTGTTACAAAAGTGTATTCGTTCGGTCCCAAAAGACCAATGCAAAAGAGCATCAATGTAAAAATCCACCTTTCTTTTTACCCCCTCCCTCTTAGATGTTGGCTCTCCAATAAACACAGACAACTCATCTCTGATAATCGGTATAATGGTCAATGGTGAGGAACGAGTGAGTGTACTTTTACATTGATATATATTAAGATTTTGTGTCAAAACATTTTACTATAAAAATTTTATGTAACTAAAAATTTTGATTTAAATTTAATTATAAATGTTCCGATATATAAATGTAGAATTTAATATAAAAGGAATTTATATTAGATTTTTAAGAGAGAAAGAACAAAACTTACAAGCAATGTTCGTATATGGTTTTTAGGCATCAAGGTAAAGAAAGTCAAGGCTTACGACTGAGCCAGACTGAAACAAGCCACACAATTGGTACCCTTCTACGAAAAATGTTACAGAAAAACAAAACAAAAAACCTACTTGGGACAGATGAAGGTACTTATAGAATAAACATGGGGCTCAATTCCACTAACATTGGCAGATTTGCCGTCTGTATGATTAGAAGATAGACCTTAGAAATTAGAAGTTAGACCTTAGACCTTAGAAGTTGAATTTAAGGAACCTTAACATTTCACAAAAAAATCATTACCTCGGTATGAATAGATGAAACCGTGTCGACACATATAGTAAAGAGACCTTTTCTATTGTCTAACCATTTTGAGCTTGTGACTGGAGGGAAAAAATCTGTTGGTACGAAGTTGTAGCTAGGTGGCGGATGTTCCAATAAAACTGGAAGATTAAACTCTCCTGTTTGGAGAATCCCATCCTTCAAAAGAGGTAGCCACTGCAAAATGAAAAAAAAAGTAAAGGAAACGATACTGCACTGGTTGGTTGGGCCATCTGTATCAGAGCAATTTATTTCCTTTTATACTAGCTTGGGACAGAATGTAATGCCGTAGTCGTCAGTCCGGTCTTAAGTTCGCACTTTCTCTAAAAGCCGCAGAGGCTACACCCTCACCAATTTTGACAATAGACTAAGATCTGCGGTACTGATTTTTTTTTTCTTTTTTTCTTTAAGCCCATGTTCTACTCCCATAGCAGAATTAACCTATTCACGAGAAGGCCTACCACCCCTCCTCCCACTCTTTCTGTCTTTACCTATTAATTTCAATTAGCCCTTTGAAGAAGAAAGTAGCTTTCTGATGGTTTTATACCGACTGGCTATTACTGAATTTTTAAAAAACAGCATTTTGATTTCAGTTCGTCTAAAATCATTGGTTCGTGGCACAAAATGGCAGAAACCAGAACTTTGCCACCATTCCACATTTTTTTTCAACGATCATTTGTTTGATATAATCATTGCTGATGAAAAAAAGACAAAAGAGGCATGCACCTTGGGAAAAGTAATAACTTTTTGTCTTTGGATATAGGGGCTTCAAAATTTCAAGATATACTGAATTTTAAGAACCGCTCTCCCTCCTCCCTAATTTTCAGAAAATTGTACAGAAAATTACCTTAGTTCTAAAAATTCTTTCAGAAAATTACCTTAGTTCTAACTTTTGAGGGATGGCCTAAACATAGTCTTTTTTGAAAGCGAAAAAGCCTTATAAAACAATGTAAGCAATTGTAAACCCTGTAAGCAATTGCCTTATAAAACTTGTTTACGGCCTCTCAAAAAAGGAGGAAGAGACGACTTGATGAAAGACCGGTTTGCTCTAGGGCCAAATTTTTTTTTTAAGAACTGTTTTTTTTAAGCACTGAATTTTAAGAACTGCCCTCCCTCCTCCCTAATTTTCAGAAACTTGAACACAGTTTACCTTAGTTCTAATTTTTAAGGGACAGCTTAAACGTAGTTTGTTTTTTTTGTATGCAAATTACTAGTCATTTGATCAGTATATTGATTTTGATCAAATCCCTGAGGATGATAAAATGAATAATTGCGATGGCTCTGAATACAAACAAAGCTTTTGAAAGCTAAATTCAAAATTAATAAATCTTACATACTTCGAAATTAGAACAAATAATAGATTTTGAACAACATTTGATTAGCGTTTTGATAAAGTGACTATTTCGTTTTTCTTTTCGCCGCGACATTCATTCCATTCTCTAGAGCTGCAGCTTCTATCCGGTTCAGCTCCCTAATGAATTTAATTGTACAGAACGGCTTGGAAAATAAACATGAAGAGAAGCAAATGTAGAAGATAAAATTGAACGTCTGTTTGTTTGCACTTCAATAAGGTTACCATTCACCATATTTTTAAAATTCACAACATGGATTGTAAACATAAAAGAGAGTCCAATGGATCTTGGTAGACCTTCTCCGGGAGACCCCCCCCCCCCAAATACAAAGAATTTAAAGTCGTACGGATTCCTGAGTTTTTTTTTAACAGTCAAGTCTCTAGGGTTTATACAGCCCAAGTATAAAGTACAGACTGTGCTGATTGGATGACAACCCTACCCCTACCAAGAACCAAACTTTAAGAGAAATCGAGCCCTCAGGCTTTATTTAGCCCACAATAGAGGCAGAAACTGATTTTCCTGGAAGACGCCCTTTCCCCCCAGAGAACTGAAAATCAAAATCATCTGAGTTGAAGAATTCTTTTTGTAAAAAAAAAAAATAAGACTGATCTAGTCCAGAAGAAAAGTATGAAAATACTTAATAGTAGGGCCTCCCCCGCCCCCTCCCTATAAAAAAAAAAAGTAGTCAGAATTCAAACATTTTTCAAAGATTAAGTCTCAAGGATTGTCCTATCTCATATACGAACTTGTGGAAGATTTAAAAGTTGAGACAACCCCCACTCCTTGTCAATGGCACGGGTTTCTATTAACAACAAACCATAATAATTTGCATGTTGAACGTCAATGGATATCAAGAGTTCTATCATATTAAATGCATTGTATTATCATTTTAATCTTTATTTTCACTGACAATTTTCTTGAATTTCCTGTGATTTTTTTAGATAAAATTTCAAGTTTTTAACCCCGAAATTCTCCCTTTATTCTAAAAAGACAGCGTAAGGTTCAAACAAATGCAAAGTTCTGCTAATCAATTATACTGATACTTTATCAACTATCACCCTCAAATAACATCTTCGTTGTTCCTCTTTTTCAAAATTTGTGGCCGTGAAAGCCGCTGAGACCTTTGCACATAAATGTCGATTCAAACTGCAATTTCGTTTTTGTGTTACTTACTGTGTATCCAACCGGGGTTTCAACACACGTCGTCTCTTGCTTTTTCTGACAGGAAACGTGGTAAAAAGTGAAAAACAGGTGGTGGCCAGATCCAAGTGTTGCTGGAAGTTTGATCTTGATTTCATCGTAAAAGTCG
This sequence comes from Artemia sp. Qi Xiang Cuo, assembly GCF_049724085.1. Classification (NCBI taxonomy): domain Eukaryota; kingdom Metazoa; phylum Arthropoda; class Branchiopoda; order Anostraca; family Artemiidae; genus Artemia; species Artemia sp. Qi Xiang Cuo. Next base: position 30,953,423 of record NC_142808.1, read on the forward strand.
GGACACCTAAATTAAAATGAAGGAGGTTATGCACAATAGACTCCAACAAGTTATCATGAGAGTTTTTCAGAAGCCAGATAAATTTAATTCCCCCCCCCCCAAAAAAAAACATTAACGCAATATGACACCGACAATCCAAAGATTGCGTCCCTCGTAGAGCTCAGCTCACAAAAAAATCAGGCTCACTCAGGCACGTCAAATCTACACCACTTAAAGAAGTATTTGCTGTGGAGGTGGCCTCAATCGGCCAGAATCAATCTCTCGATTAGAGAGGATTCTCAAATTCTACTTATCTATGCTTCACTCAACATCGGCTTTACAATCAACTAGTTGCCTCCCCTCCCATCTCCTCCTTATCTATAGTAACCATGCCTTGTACCTTACATATGAAAAGATCTGTTTCGTGCGACGAAAGTTTAGCCAAATCTAAATCACATTGTCATATTCCACCCAACTTCTTAACCATTCGCTCAACTCCAAAAGTTGCAGTTAAATAGCTACTATCCCAAGTATTTTTATATTGCCTAAACATTTTCTTAAAGTATTACTGAAAGTATTGACCCCCCCCCCCCCAAAAAAATGAATTATTCTGACAGTTATGAATAATCTAGATAAAACTTATGTGCTGTTAGTAAAATATCAATAATAATTAGCATATAATATAAAAATAATTTGCCGTAGTTTTTATAAATACTAATTTGGAGCTAAAGACCCAAAACTGTAGCACGTTTTTTGAAAAGATAAAAAAAAAAAAAAAAAAAAAACAATGCATAGCATTAACTAGCTTATATGAACTAAAAATAGTTCTAAACTGCTTAGAAAAAAAAAACTTACCGGTTGTGATAAGTTACTGACGTAATGTATTCTGTAGTAAATTCAGGGCAGGATGACTTCCCGAATATAACTGGCAGTGCATCATTTTCATTATCTGTGGGCAACAGCTGAACCTTAACAGCAACATTTCTAGCAGATCCAGGTTTATTAGTAAAATTTATGTTCTTTGGGTAAATAAATAACAGATTTCTATACAACTGATGTGGGACTAATATCTCTCTTGGTGGGAATTCAGCAAGATCTTTTGTAGGTCGGACATGCTCATCTAGAATTAAAAATGTAATATTCAAAATGACAAGGAAGATAGCATTCTTAGCCATGAATATATAGCAAAATACTTATCTCTAATTATAGTCAATGTTAGCTTCTCCTGTTAAGAAAATTATAAATGCATTCCGCTTTTTAGGCGAAGTGTTTACTTGAAAAAATTGAATAGGTTTTGACTATTATCAGCAATGTTAGAGCAGAGAAAAATAATTGAATGGAATACACCATTCGCAGTACTGAGTAGTATGATAAAACTTAAAGACCAGTAGCAAGTACACTTACGCTGATCAGTAAAATAGGCTTGATCAGAAACACGACTGCGTTGGCTATTTCAAATGTGATGATGCTTACGCCTCAATTGATTTCTCAGCTTAAAGATAACTTCCTTCTCGACCTACCCCGAGGCCGTATTTAGAAGAGGGGTTAGGGAGTTTGGACTCACCCTGAAATGTTTGTCCGACTCGTAAAAACATAATAATATGCATAAAAACACATTTTTGATGCGTTTTTGTACACCCCCCCCCCACAAAAATCCTATATACGGCCCTGTCCTACTTTTATCCATGTTTTAGATTTCCAGTTAGTTTATAGGCAAAGTGGTTGAAAATCAAAAATTGCTAAGGACCTCCGATAGGCTTTCCTAAAAAAAACTTTCTAGTTTCATTTAACTTAACAAGGTCAAATTCATTAATATTACAAAATATATCCACCCTTTCTCCTAGCAATCTCCAATCAAATTGAGGGCGAAGAATTGTACAATTATACAATATTGTGCCTGTCTATCAGCCGAATCTACAGCAGCAGACGCAGCTGTTGTCACAGAATCTGCAATAAAGCCTAAACACAGACAAAAGCTCAAGCCATTTTATAGTTATCCGTGCTTCATGAAACTGTGCAATTTCCTCTGACACTGTTCTATCAGTTGAGGCTAAAATGGTCAGCGATTAATTCAGCCTAGCTGCCACACAAATTTGTACAGAAAAGACAAGCGTCATTACAGTTCCTGCAAGAGAGCCTCATGACGCTCAACCAAATTAGTGAAGCAAACACGAAGAAGTAATTTTTGTCAATACAGGGCAAGTTTCAACAGCTGCCTGATATATCATGGCCTTGAAGGTCTTTAATAGAGAGCCTGTAGCTCAAAGAAAAATCGATACCCTTCAGTTAATGAAGTTTTCAACACAGGTGGCTACCTACGCAATGTTGCCTTGGAGTTCGTGACCGCGTGTGCAATCTTTGTTCCTCGTGAAAATAATTTCTTCCAATGTCGGCCAGTTGATCACCGAAAGGCTAGGTAGGCACAAAAACACTGACATTTGGCCATTCTGGACCAGAAAAAAAATATTAGTTTTATTTTTCTTCGTTAGCTTAAGTTGCTACGAACAACGACATTCGGTTTTCCTGTTACTGCATTTCTGTTTGAACGTTGGGGATTTCTGAAGCGGAGTCAGCTGAGTTATCAAATAATGTCACTGATAACCAGTCATTTCAACCAAGATAATGCTAGATAACGGCCAGTAAAACATTTTACTGGTTTATAATCAAAAGAGTTTGTTTTTTGAAACCCTTAAACTAGAAGTCATCAATGTGCGAAACGACCATATAAAAGAAACTGTCAAAACTACCGCAACAGCGACAAAATTGAGGCCCATTCATCAACAATTTGAAAAATAAATTCGAATACTACCTAGCATTTTAAGAATTTTTCAATAATAGATACCGTCCGGAAATCCCAGAAAGAATTTGAGGAAAAATTGAAGGCAATGTTTTATAAAGTGAACACGGAGTGATTATAATATACCTAGTATATATATCCAATCTACATAAGCTCCCCTCTTGTCGCAGAGATGGTAGTCTATTTTGGACAATTACACTATATTTTGAAAAGTAAATACAGAAAACGGGCCCAGGATCTTGAAGTATTGTTATGCAGAAGTTACATTTTCGTCAGAAAAGTAGTTTTTCAGGGTGTTGTAGCCTTCCTCACATTTAGTGCAAATTTGGGCATAGGATTAAAAACGAATAGAAATTTAATTTAAAAAAAGTTTTTCAAATGAAAATAAACATTAAATTTTGAAACGGGCGGAAATTATTCCGTTTATGAGACACACTGTCCCCACTTTAACCACCGTTCTATACACTATAGTTGGGCTTTTTGTCCCAATGCTTTAAGAACAACTGCTTAAACACAAATGCCGTTGAGTCTGAAGAGCGAGTATTTATAAAGCACAATAAAATTTAGCGTAAAAAGAAAAGGGTTGAGGAGGGGCAAGCTCCTCCTTTAATGAATAATTTCGTTACGCTTTAGTTCTTTTATGTCGCTCTATTTTCATGTGATTTGTTTTTCTTATTTAATCTCTACAATGTGACAAGAGTATACTAATATTTATATGATGAATATTGTAGTAACGCAAAATTTTCCACAGAGTCTTAAGGTCAATGAAGCTAAAAGACTCCTTTAATTCATAAATACAGTGTGCAGTTTAGATCGCCAATTGATGCTTTCTTTTATGAGCTTTCGTAAAGTGGAAATCTTGTCCAAACAAGAACAAACATATTGCACAAACAAACAACGTGCATGAAAATGACACTGCTCATCTGTCAGATACTTAGCCAGTTCAGTCTCGATCCTCTTCAAAATTAAATTAAAAAAAAAAGTTTTTTCAACTGAAAGTAAGAAACAACATTAAAATTTAAGAAGAACAGAAATTATTACGTATATGAGGGGGATTGCCCCCTCCCCAATACCTTGCACTCTACCCTAAATTTTGAATTTCTGTTCCAATCATTTAAGAATGAGTCCTGAAACACAAAGACCGTGCATTTAAAATAATAAGCTTTTTTAAAAGTTAAAAGAAAAATGTTATTGTAAAGAGCAAGGAAGCGGCAATCCCTCTCATATACATAACAATTTCTGCCCGTTTTAAGTTTTAATGCTGATCCTCACATTCAGTTGGAAAAACTTGTTTTTATTTAATTTCCAATCGATTTTTAAACAAATACCAGGTAATCCGGCTCCCCCTGGAAAATTCCATTCCCCCACGAAAAAGTTCTCCATGGAAAGATCCTCCCATGTAACCTGTCCCCAACATCAGAACCCCTCCCCCCAAAAAATGTCTTTATACATCCCAATAACCAATATTATATGTAAAAAACGGGCAAAGTTTGCAGCCCTTTCTCCCGGGGCTTTGGGTGGCCAAGTCATCCTCAAAAACATAGCTGTTAGATCTCTCGACGATGCTGAACAAAATGGCTACCTCAAAATTTTGATCGGGGACATTGGGGGAAAAAGGGGTGTGGAAGGGGACTGGATGCCGTCCAATATTTTAGGTCACATAAGAAGGGCACAAGAACTTTTGATTTTCAGTCAAATGAGCCCTCTCCCAATCTTCAAGGATCACTAGTCCGATATGATCATTCCTAGCGAAAGATAGAACAAAAAAAAAAAAACAAAAAAGAAAAAAAAAGCATCCGTGATCTTTCTTCTGGCTATAAATGTAAAATTCCACATTTTTGTATATAGGGGCTTGATATCTCTACAGTAGTATTCTCTGATAAGCTGAATCTGATGGTGGGATTTTCATTGATTTAACTAGATATTTTGGGGGTGTTTCCCCCCTTTACAAAAATTGGGCAAATTTTCTCGAGCTCTTAAATTTTGACGGGTAACATTAAACTGGATGAATTTTATATATTTTGAATAAGCATCAACATTTGATTCTTTCTATGTATCTATTATTATAAAGACCTTGTTTCCTAGAGTACGGTTACTATTGAGCCGAATCGCTCCTTACTTACAGTTCGTTACCACGAACTGTTTGATAACATTGCAAATTACTTTACCCGGCTCTGAAAGTAGATTAAATACAAAAAAAAGTTTTTTCAACTGAAAGTAAGGAGCAACATCAAAACTTAAAAACAAAAAGAAATTGTTACGTATATGAGGGGGTTGTGTAATCCTCAATACCTCGCTATTTATGCTAAAGTTTTATTTAGAACTTTCAAAAACCTTATTATTCTAATTCAACGTCAATCTTAAAGAATTGGGACAAAAGTCAAACTTTGGTGTAAAGAGCGAGGTACTGAGGAGGATACAACCCCCTTATATACATAACAACTTCTGTTCGTTTTAAGTTTTGATGTTGTTCCTTACTTTCAGTAAAAAAAAACTTTTTGTATTTAATTTCTGATCGTTTTAGATAATGCCGGGAAATCCGGCTCCTCCTCCATGTAAAATTCCCTCTCCAGGGAAAATCACTCCATACAAAGTTCTTCCCATGTAAAATACTCCCTCACCAGGAAAATTTCCCCTAAACAATTCTAGCAAAAAATTACTCACGAAAATTTCTTGTGGAAGATTCCAGGTGAAAAATTTGTCCTAGCGCACTATCATTTGAAAAGGATTTTAACTGCTGATTTATGTAAAATCATGCCAGAAATCCCCTACTCCATGAAAAAGTTTTCCCGCAAATACCCCCTCCCCCCACCCCCTATTATAAAGTTGCCCCCGCAGAAAATCCCCTGTGCAGAATTTCTCCCGTGAAAATTCTATTCCTATAAGAATTTCAGATAAAAATTCTGGCAAATTTCTTCAGTGTAAAATCTGTCCAGGGAAGTTCACCCCTGGAAACATTCCTTTCCCCGGAAAATTCTGATGGTGTAATTCCTTGACTTTTAGAGGGAGTTTCCCTTCTTTTTCGAAATCCAGCAAGTTTTCTCAGCATAGTGGCTTTTGATAGGTAACACTAAACTTAATGAATCTTAGTCATTTGGAATCAACATAATAAGCCGATTCTTTCTTTTGATATCAAAATTCCGTTTTAAAGGTACAAACAAAAACCCTAACTTTGGGTGTACAAAAAAAATGAAGCTTGCCCGGTGTCTACCCATTACTTTTGGTCCAAATTGAACAAAAAAAATGAAAATTCAAAACCAGCAAAAAGTTTAACGACGAGCAAACCTCTCCTTTCATTAAGCTAGAAGATGGAAAACTAAAAAACTACTTAATGAAAATTTTATAGTTTGAAAACCAGTCCAAGAAAAATTTTGTGTTAAGCCAGCATAATTCAAACGTTACTGAAAAACTGAGTTTTATAATGTTTGGAACTTACCTGGGTATGGATCAATCTTTGCAAGTTCAGATGTCAAACAGTATTTTGGTTCAGTAGGACAGGGAGAGACATCTAGCTTCAGCTGACCTGGAATACATTTTAGCCGTTTGCAAGCACCATTTGACTTCTTGAGCTCAGGGAGATATTTGAACAGATCTTCGTCTCTCATTTTTTCTGGTTCCTAGAAGGAAAGGAAGAAAATACCCTCACTATTTGCGTGCAAATATGGAATGGAGGGACATGAACTCCTCCCATCGATAATAATTTACCAAACACCAAAAAAAAACTTAAAAAAAACATGACAGAATGCAAAAGTATATTTACAGGCTATAAAGATAAAAAAAATATAGTGTGTTGAAACGATGCTTCAGTTGCTATTGACTTCAGTCATTGACTAGTTAACACAAGAGAATTGTATCATACTTTTTTGGATATTTTAACTTGGATACTTGGTAAATTTTCCATTGGCTGTTTTCAGCTCTACCTTTTTTTGATCCCGCCCACTGTCATCAGTCGCTGCTAGGCATTCATGCACAGAAGGTTTGTGGACGTTTTGAGAGAGAGATTTTGCTTTTTTTTTTATTTTTTCATTTGCCGAAGCTATGCAAGTGGGAAACCGGGCGTTTTCTCAATTTAAATATTAAAAGCTGTTGCCTTGCAAAATTAAGCCGGTGATACCAGTCAAAGGTGATGGAAGTAATTATGAAGTTTGCTGTTACGGAACTGACGAAAATAAAATAGTAAAGTCCGAGAATATATGGGCTTACGCGGAGAAATATGAAGAAGCGCTGAGAGATGGCAGAAAAAATGTTCAGAGAGCGATAAGGCTGTGTACAGAGGACTCGGAAGGTTTAGCCGGGGATTTATCTGAGTCAGTTAACTTGATGCAGTCAGAAATTGTTAACCTTCGTGACGGCATACAGGATGAAATTCGTAGGAGAGTGGAAGAGCAGTGCAGTAGATTAGGGAGTTCTCCGGTGACACAGATTAAGTCAGATTTTCTTGATACTGTTACGCAAGCTGTCTATGAGGCGATCGATCTGCAATTCAAGGGTAAATTTGAACTGCTTCAGAAATCACTTGGCGATTTGCGGGCAAGAATTGTCCAAAATTGCGCAAAGCTCCAAAAGCTTGAAACTAAGCTGGATGATATAAACCAGTTTTCTCTTTTAACTAAAGTCATTGCATCTGGGAGAAACTCTTCCGCGCGTGATGTGCCCCACTTTGGTGAGAAAGTATTGGCTTGTCTTGACAGTGGCATGGGTCTGAGTCTTTATAAATATATTGTCAAGGGTGCAAGGTATTTGGGAGGTGCCTCAGAAATAAAAACTCTGATTGAACTTACATTTTATACTGAGGCATCTGCAGTTGAGATCCTACGCAATCGCAAGAATTTGGAAGGTTCCCGAATCTATGTAAATGAGGCTCTAACCAGGGAAAGGCAAGAAATCTACAAGCTTGCGCGCAATAAGTTTGAATTGAAAAATGTATGGACTTTACGAGGTGTTGTTTATGTCAAGTGCGGTTCGCAAATCATTCCGTGTAAAACGATTTCCGACGTAGTTCAGATTCGCAATGTGTCATATGAACCTGTCGTCTAAACTAAGAAGCTGTGAATTTTTCTTTTCTTTTTTTGTTTCATGGATCGTTTTCAGTGTTTTCTTGATTCTCGTTTGAAATTAGATGTTATTCTTAATTCAGCTACCGGAAGTGATAAAGATATGCCTTATGTAAATAATCTACCTGAATGTGATTATTCTTCAGGCGAGTTTCTATCGGATAAAACAAAAAGTTGTGATTTTCCGATCAGATCGTTACATGTAAATGCCCGGGGGCTACAAAGTGCATTCAATGAACTGAAGCTTTTGCTTGCATCTAGTCCTATAGACATTGTTGGAGTTTGCGAAACTTTTCTGTCTGCTAATACACCCCTTACAATGTTAGATCTGCCCGGGATGAAGTGTATTTCGCTTACAAGGTGTTAGAATGCGAGAGGAGGTCAGATGCTGTATATTCGTGATGACTGGTCTTTTAGTATTCTCAGTGATTTGTCTGTATTTGATGAAGGGTTATGTGAGACTATTTTTGTTGAAGTTATACCTTTGGGCTGTAATCCATTTATTTTCGGGTCTGTTTATCAATCTCCGTCGGGTAATCCAAAAATATTTTTTTGAAGTTTTTGAACCGTTGTTGAAAAATCTAGAAGCGTTGAAAAAACCGGTTATTATTTCGGGTGATTTTAATTTTGATCTTTTGAATCTCGATGTTGGAAATAATAAGGAGTTTTTAACTATGATGTTGTGTTCTAATTTTCTTCCAAGTATTTCTCTGCCGACAAGAGTTACAGCTAACACAGCTACATTATTAGATAATATATTTTAAATGCTTTTGGAGATTATTTCAGTAATATTGGTTCTAGACTTGCATTGACTATGAATATGCAACTGAATTCCCCCTCTGTTCCAGTTAATGAGCAACATGCGGAAAATTCGTTTTCTTTTTCTGAGATTAAGCCTCATGAGATTGAAAAAGTTATTCTGAAGCTTAAATGGAGTTTTTCTAAGGACGAATTTGGATTTTCGGCTCAAACCGTAAAGCAAATAGCGTCAAGCATTTCACCTTTGCTAGCACATATTTTTAATTGATCACTTATGTATGGGGTTTTTCCTGAACTTTTAAAAAAAGCAAATGTTATAGCATTACCTAAAGCTGGGAGTTTAACTCACCCTTCAGATTATAGAGGCATATCTCTACTTTTGGTTTTCAGCAAAATTTTGGAAAAACTTGCAAATAGTCAGTTACAAATGTATATATTTGATACTAAGATTTTACATACGTCTCAATATGGTTTTATAAGAGGAAAGTCAACTGAACTGGCACTTCATGAGCTTTTACTAAATATTAATGATTCACTAGATGATGTTCAACAAGCGTTGGCGATTTTTCTTGATGTCGTAAAAGTGTTTGACACCGTAAATCATTCGTTGCTTCTTTTTAAACTAAAGTCTTATGGGTTTTCAACACAAGCTGTTAAATTTTTTTCATCTTACCTTCCTGGGAGACGACTAGATTGTGTTGATAAATCTCGTGATCTCTGTTCCGAAACTTTTCCAATTAATTACGGAGTGCCTCAGGGCTCTGTTCTTGGGCCTATTCTATTTATTCTTTTTATAAATGATTTGCCAGAAGTTTTGCCTCTTTGTAAAATTATAATGTTTGCTGATGATGTAGTAATTTTTGCTTCTCACCGGGACCTATCAGTTCTTTTCCAGAACCTTGGAAGTACATTACTAACTGTATCTGATTGGTATTCAAGGAATTTACTAGCTCTTAATGAAAAAAAATGCCAGTATATGTTATTTTCGCGAACTGGATCAGTAGTGTCAGATACCTTCTCTCTTTTTTTGAATGGTTTTGAATTAAGACGGGTGGATCAGTTCAAATATCTTGGGATTATTTTGGATGAAAATTTGTCGTTTCATAAATATGTAAAAACACTGTCGTTAAAAACTTACCGAAATATTGGCCTGCTAACTCGGCTTTGTCACTTTTTTCCTAAAGCTATTCTAAAATATATTTATTATTCTTTCGTCCACCCATATTTTCTCTATTGCATTTCGGTTTGGGCATCTACCTTTCCGTCTGTTTTCAAATCTCTTCAAATACTTCAGAATAAAGCAATGAGGATTCTTATTAATGTTGATTGCAGTACTTCAGTTAGACACCTATATGGGACTTCAGGAATTTTCTCTTTGTACCAACTTCATTTAATTTATATCTCTATTATTCGTCATGATTATCAATATAGTAATTTACCTGTAAATTTCTCCGGCATTTTCTCAACTAATTCTCAATTTCATAATTATCCTACTACGCATCGTTCAGACTTTTCGTGCGAAATTCGCCCGACATCGAGAGCGGGATTCAGCATCCGTCACACTGGCCCAAAAATCTGGAACTCAAGTCCTGCATCAGTTCGAGAATGTAGCAACAAGCGACATTTTCTAAGACTGGTGAAGAAATATCTTATGACATGCTAAGCATTTTTTTCATTAGGATTTTCTTTTTCGTTGTTGTAAAATTTAGTTAGAAAATGGCTGTGTATTTTCGTTGGCAATATTTTCAGCGCTAAAGTATGCCACCAGGCATGTGCGCTGTTTTGTGACATTTATTTATGTACGTGTTATAAATAAAAATATTCTACTCAACTCTACTCTAAAGGGATAATTATTTACAGGCTAGTATTTTTGTGAAATTTATCACTGTCGATTAAAAGGATTTTATCCCTATTTGAACTTTTATTTACAGAATATATTGGTAACAAAAATGAACATTTTATTAAATAAAAGCACCCCCCCCCTACTTTAATAAACACCCCCTAATTTAATAAACAGTTTAGGTTATTACGTCAGAATGTCGAAGCAAGGTTCTATCAAAGCAAAAAAAATAAGGGTAATGGTCAGCAGGTGAATTTTTCGTATTGCACTAAAAAAACACGATAAATGCAACCTCAATATTGTTTGCTTATGAGTCATTTAGAAAATATCACTTTACAAAATTTTAGTCATTTGAGTTACCTTATCTCAACATGAACAAAAGGATAATTGTAATTTTGTGGTATGCTACAGACCAAGGCCGTATCCAGGATTTTTTTTGAGGAGGGGTTTTTACTCAAATATTTTTTTTTAGGTGGGGGAAGGGGTACACAAAAAAACCTCAGAAAACACATTCAAAATTTGTTTATATCCGTTTTTGTTACGTTTTTACGAGTCAAACAAACTTTTTTTTTCGGGGGGGGGGATCAAACCCCACTGACCCCCCGTCTCTGGGTACGGCCTTGCTATAGACTATATTCTGGTAAAGACTTTGTCAAACCAAATCAAAACAAATTCGTCAATTTACATAAGAAATTTAAAGAATAGAGGGGACAACAACAAAATTCCCAAACAAAGAAAATGTTAAAGTTGTATAAAGAATCTACACAATTTTCTCATAGAATAGAGTAGGACCAATAAATCTAGAAATGGCAGTTCTAGAGCCTATAATACCCTTCGGTGGTCATATAGTCTCCGAAAATAGTTAAAAATCAGACAAAAAGCAGTTGATTTTTAAGACCTCTGGTTTAACAAATTCTGGGGCATGGCTTTTCTTGTGTCTTTGTAACCTCATCTGCAAGGCAAGGCTTCGGCTCTAAATAATCTTTCTATAGTGTATTTGGGCTGAATTGAAATACTACCTACGGTAACTCCCGCACGTTTAAGATATCAGGTCTAAAGGAACCTAGAGTATTAGCTGCAGCTTTCAGAAAATAGGGGGAGCACCGTCATAGCCACCCATAAAAATTAAACACCAGTTCAAAAAAAAAGAAGTTGGTTAAAAGTTGTACAAAGAATCTATACGATTTTCTATATATATATATAAAAAAAGGGTATAGGACAAAATTTAAAATTACAAGCCTTTGTCCCTTCCCAAAAAAATGATAACTTCCCAAATAATAAATAAATGAAAAACCGTAATCAAACAAGACAATAAAGGAGTAGAGTAAGTGAAAAAAAAACAAGTAAGACTTTTTTCCCAAGGATATATACAAATTTTTACTTCTGTTTCGATATAAAATCAAGAAAAGAAGTTACTCTCGATTAAAACTGACATGGTGCTTTTATGCTGTTAATTACAAGTTTTGGACATTTAAGGAAACTTCTTACAACCCTTCTGAGATGATGAGGCTAAATAGGCAGCTCTCGACACACTAAAAAGCTATGGCTTAGAAAATAAATCTTAATTCTTTTTTCGAAAACTTCATACACTTGATGAAAAAATTTCTAATATAATTTTTAGCCTCTTATCATGGCTAACAAGAAGGACAACCTCTAATAAATTTGCTAAATTGGAAAAAATCGGCAACCATGTCTAAGGAGCCCAACATAACCTACGCATTACCTGCTTGAAAAAGCTCGCGACTTTAAGAGTAACAGGTCTGAAGTTATCCAATCCAACAGCAAAGTCTTCTGATGACCAACTTAATCTTTTTTCAGAAGAGCTTCCTGATCTTCGTTCCAAAGAACCTCGACGTGATAGGGAATTCGAAGCTTTGCGTAGCTGCTCCAGACTTTGGGAGCTGATCTTCCGATCTAAATAAAAAAGGATTGGTTAATCAATAATATTCTCAAGTATTACATTACATCTCATATCACTATACGGGCGTATCTCCTTACCAGTTTTTGATTTAGTATTTTACCGAGATATCTTTGAAAAATACAGCAAGTAGCAGAATAAATTAGCTTTAGTTTGGTATTAAGTGAATAGTCATTTGAGATAGAGGTGCTATGGGCCCCGAAAAGCAATCAGAGGATGAACATTTATTAAAGGATACTTTCTCATTTTTTATCTTTTTTCACAAAGAGTGCGAGGAATGCTCTGTTTGTTTAGGATACGACAAAGTGCACTTAGGATACGACAAAGATGAAAGATCATACATTCGCATGATTTTGAAAAATGTAAGTTTATTAAATTATCTATCTAGTTCAGATGACTTTTTAAGATTTTAAATAAACTAGCTCTCCTGGCAGCTTTATAATTAAACTACACTATCAGAAGTTTAAAGAACAAACACAAGAAGAAATTCAAGATTTTAAGACGAAATATTGTTTTACAAATATTTTTCAATAAAAAAAGAAGACATGGAACAGACGACCTAAGATCAGACTATAAAATTCGTCCTGTTAAGTCCAATATCCCTTAAATTCGGTTTATCGAACACATGACCCGCAGCAAAATGCAATAGCAGTCATCATCCTTGCAAGATGTTAACGACAATGGTTATTTGTCCTTTCGTATATCACATTAATTAGGTTCTTTGTAATGCATCCCAAAATTTAAGCATTTTTTCCTTTTAATAATGAACAAATTGTTTTTTTGTTTAACCTTTTTCTTTTACGAAGAAAATATTTGAACAACTATACACTGTTATATATGTAGACACTAATTTGTTTGTGGTTTATTTGAAATTTTCCACAGGTCTTCCGCTATTGGTTGAACTTTGCGGACTTTCTTGAAAAATTTAAATAAAGTTCAATTTTTTCTGACAGCAACACAGTCAAGAAAATTATACAAGGTAAACGGTTTATTTACTTTGTGGACAGCTTTATTAAGTTTGTTGACACCGTGGGAGCCACACATTAATACTTATCAGCTAATGTGGCTCTTGAGCATAAAGAAGCTTGACATGCCTGCTTTAAAGAATAAAAGCTTTATTTCTCCGCGAGAGTGGCTTCTACAAATATACTGTTACTAGATTAACAAGGATGTTGCTTTACAATTTTCTTTGGCACCTTCTCTCGTCTTCGATATTATCGCGCCATCTGATAAATATTCAAGCAAAATTTTAAAGAGCAAACTATGTTACAACAGACCTTTTTTAGACGCAAGGTCCTGACAGTATAATTGAGCTGGCATAAAAGCTTCTTAATTTAGCAAAAATCCATTTGAGGAAGTTTGCTGCAACTAGCCAACTAGCTCAAATTGAACGTTTTTCTCAATTAAGTAAAAACAACAAACTAATTAAGTAAAAGTAAAACAAAAATTTACTTTCAGTGTTTTCGACTAAAAGTAAGGACCAATGTACCTTACAACAAACCGAAATTATTATGTATAAGAGCGGGTTGCCCCCTTCTTAATACCTCGTTCTTCACGATAAGGTTTTTTAGAACTCTTAAAAGAACTTCTTATTGTTGTAATTAAACAACCCTTGTTTCACGAGTCGTTCTTAAAGAATTGGGACTAAAGTTTAACTTCAGCGTGAAGAGCGAGGTATTAAGAGATGGGCAACCCCCCACATATACGTAATAAGACATACTAATTCGCTATGCCATTGAACGGTTTTCCCAAAAAGACTAAATGTGTTAACCTCCTCTTCTTCATACTTCCTCTTTTCCCCTCTATCTTTTTTTTATTAAATAAATAAGGGTTTATTCATCAATCAAAAATAACAAAATTCAGAAGCTAAGCTTGTAAAGGAGATCACTACCCCAGCTTTTATAATGCAAAAAAAACCTATCATATAGAAACTACTAATAAGCGACTATACCACCCGTGCTGATATTCAACTCATCAATCTCAATTCAGCATATCTTGCTCTAACCGAGGAACGCTTATCATCTCCAGTAAGTACTCTTACAGCTTTATTCTGTAATACTAAAATCTGCGATAGATGACCCACAAACCCAATATACAATAAATCAAATACAGATGAATAAGGAAGAAATAAAGCATTCCGACAACCGATCTTAGGAAAATACGCTTTAGCTTCCTTATAATTCCCAAATTTCGGGCAATCTTAGTTGCAATTTGATTAATATGGTCTTTGAAACTCAAGCACTAATCGACTATCACTCCAAGGAATTTTACTGCTCAAACACGTTCTATAGCATTCCCATCAAGTTCTAGTTTCTCAATCCAGGGGTAGTAATTTACGCTTCTCCCATAAATCATAAATTTACTTTTCTTATGGTTCAATTTAAGTTTATTAACTCTCATTCATTTTTCTATTTGTTCCATTCCATTTTTAAGAACTAGTAAAAGTTCCCTTTCCGTCCTCGCAGCAACTGTAAAATGTGTATCATCAGCAAAACTAGGAATTATAGTTCTGGAACCGCGATCCACTTTATCCGAAATCATTATACCTTCAATGCACCGGTAAATATCATTGATATAAATCAAAAATAAAAGAGGTCCCAAAACTGCCCCTTGAGGACCCGCTGAGCTTTCACTCTCAGCGGGCTATCAATCGTTATAATCTTATTTTCGCTACGGAATAATTCTAACTGAACCTTGTGTTGGCATTGTGGCAAGATCTTGTCTTCTTTTTATGTCACCTTTTCTTTTTTTCGAGAATTCAGAGAAACCCGAACAATTCCTTCAATTCCTCACTAACCGCCAGACAGGCTTTGTTAAGTCATCTCTTAAACCTATTTAAAGAAACATCAGGAAGTTCAGAGAATCCCAAACAATAATTTTAACTTAATCATTAACTGCCAGTCTTCTTTTGTTAGGTCATCTAAAATATTCTTTGCAGCCATTAATGGATTGCTTACTAATCTTTGTCGTAATGATATCAGTTATATCAAAAAGTGTAAATTGTAAATGTGTTTGCGGGAAAATACGAAGTATGCAAGGAAAAACCCCACTCTCTTTTGTTTTAGCTACTCTTTATAATCCTCTTTAAAATGCGTGTGTATTATGGGCGTCTTATGCGTGTGTATTGTACGTGTGTATTATGCGTTTGTATGATGCGTGTGTATTAGTAAGTAGTAAGTTTAAGTGTGTAATAGTAATTAAAGTATTTGGACATGAAGTCAGAAAACAATTCTTTCTAGGTATATGGCCACTCAAAAATTACAAAAGAATAGCGAGGTATCTGGAAATTTTGTTAGCTAATGTTTCATTTAAGTGTTTTTTCCAGGTGTTAAGTGTTTTTTAATACTAAATCGCGTGTATTATGCGTGTGTAAATTTTGTTAACTTAAAACCAAAAAAATCCCAGTATAAAGTAAATGTAATGTTTCACGCATAAAACGCATAATACACGCATAATACACATACCACACTAACACTACGTTAACCTAATAATAGTACTTAATATTTGGAAAAACCGTCATTGAAAAAAAAAAACACTAATTCACTAACACTAACGGATTATTCACACTCACGTAATAAAACACTCACGTATTATGCGCGTGTATTACGCGTGTGTATTATGCGAGTGTATTATGCGTGTGTGGTATTAGTAAGTAGTAACTGTGTTTATTTTATGCGCGACATTATGCGTGTGTATTAGTAAGTAGTAAGAGTAAGAATGTAGTAGTAAGTAAAGTATTTGGACAAGAAGTCAGAAAACAATTCTTTCTTGGTATATGGCCACTCAAAAATTACAAGAGAATAGCGAGGTATCTGGAAATTTCGTTAAATAAAAAAAAATCAGTACAAGGTAAATGTAATGCTTCATTTAAGTGTTTTTTCTATGTGTTAAGTTTTTTTTTAACGACCATTTTTCAAAATATTAAGTACTATTATTAGATTAATGTAGTGTTAGTCTAGTGTGTGTATTATGCGTGTGTATTAGTAAGTAGTAAGTGTAAGTGTGTATTAGTAAGTAAAGTATTTGGACATGAAGTCAGAAAACAATTCTTTCTAGGTATATGGCCACTCAATAACTACAAAAGAATAGCGAGGTATCTGGAAATTTTGTTACTTAAAAAAAAGAAAAATCCCAGTATAAAGTAAATGTAATGTTTCATTTAAGTGTTTTTTTTCCAAGTTTTAAATGTTTTTTTTCAATGACCGTTTCTCCAAATATTAAGTACTATTATTAGGTTAATGTAGTGTTAGTGTATTATGTGTGTGTATTATGCGTGTGTATTAGTAAGTAGTACGTGTAAGTGTGTATTAGTAAGTAAAGTATTTGGACATGAAGTCAGAAGACAATTCTTTCTAGGTATATGGCCACTCAATAACTACAAAAGAATAGCGAGGTATCTGGAAATTTTTTAACTAAAAAAAGAAGAAAAATCCCAGTATAAAGTAAATGTAATGTTTCATTTAAGTGTTTTTTTTCAAATTTTTAAATGTTTTTTTTTTCAATGACCGTTTCTCCAAATATTAAGTACTATTATTAGGTTAATGTAGTGTTAGTGTATTATGTGTGTGTATTATGCGTGTGTATTAGTAAGTAGTAAGTGTAAGTGTGTATTAGTAAGTAAAGTATTTGGACATGAAGTCAGAAGACAATTCTTTCTAGGTATATGGCCACTCAATAACTACAAAAGAATAGCGAGGTATCTGGAAATTTTGTTACTAAAAAAAAAATCCGAGTACAAAGTAAATGTCGTGTTTGTTTGGATGGTTGATATCGACGCAGAAGAATCGGAAACACATGCACAAACTAACAATAATAAGAGCTCTACTTAATTTTAAATCGAACCAAATTACCATCAAATTGGAAATTAAAATGCAAATATTAATTTTGAAGAAGTTGATACTAAATTGGAGAGAAATTCTTATACAAAAAGAAAATTTTAACAACTTGAGGCAAAATTGGGAGATGATGGGCACAAACAGATAAAATTTTTGCAAACATTCCGAATTTTTCGTTAGAAGCAGCATTTATTATTTTACCATATAGGAAAAAAGGTTTTTTTTTCTTTTTACAAAGTCTAATCTCATATAATTGGCAAATTTAGGATGTGGTCACTAACAATGAGAGACATATGATGGTGTAACGAATCTTGCTATAAATTCTGTAATATAGAAGTCCTAAAAACAAGCATTTTTACCCAGACTACCGGACGTGCGTGCCTCTAGTTCTCCAAAAGAATCGTCTCGGTCAACGTTGGTCGCCCCAAGGACAGTTTGAAGATAAATTCCAGTCCAAGCAAATGGCATTCGATACTTTCCAAGTCTTTCACAGCAAGCCACGGCCGCAGCTTTGGCTTTTTCTCGATGGTTCTTAAGAATATAAAATCAATGAAACATCAAGAACAAGGAACACTTAATATTACAAAAAAGACACTAAATCAGTAAAAAACAATTAGTTTAAAAAACATAAATTCTTAAATTATAAGCCATACATGATGCAAGGTACAATTAAAAAAAAGCCAGGAAATGACAAAAAATTTGCTCGAATTCTCACAATTTAAAACTTTGAAGTAATTATTTTTACTATTTCTATCATAACTAAAAAAAAATTGAGGCAAACTACATTTAGTATAAATTCAATGTCGTATCATTTTTTTTTTCGTCGTCCAAGAATGGTGTAGTCTTACAACATAAAAAAAAAAAAAAAAAAAAAAAAAAAAACACTGGTCAAAGAGTTTGTGGTAACAAATCGTTTGACATTTGGCAACAATGCAGAAAAAAAGAAATTTGGTAATGATATGTACATCAGAATAATCTTAAGTATTAAAATTTAAAGTCCCTAAAAAATTATCCACACTTGGAACTTTTCGTAATTTTTATGTATCGAGGAAAATCAAAGCAAAATAGAGCACACTCTTGATGAAAATCCGACCATTAAATTCAGCAGATCTGAAAATCCTAAAACAAATTATTCAACTCATAAACTACAAAAATTTAGTATTGTTCCTGCCAAAGATGTAATGGCTTGTATTTCTCGCCATCTTATCGGAGGACTCATTATAGAACATCAAGAAAAGGTTTATTTGAGCAAAAGCTCAAAATTTTAATGCCCTTTTAGCGACAAAAGATTTCACAGCACAGCAAAAGAGATCGCTTTTGCCATTTTGCAGCGCAAAACAACGATTTAAACCTGAGGGGCCTAAGTGTTACCCAGCTAGAATTCTGAAATAGCTAATTGATTCAAAACTATGAAATAGCATCTCATAGAGCCTCTGATGTTCAAAGGCCATATTATGATAAGGTGGCATATTTGATCCTAATTATACATTCAGGACACATAAAATAAACAATTACTATAGACAATTTTATCGACGCAGATAAGTTTAAAGGGATACAGAATAAGGTCATGCTAACAATTTTATTTGAAAATCCATCGGTAATTTTTTTTTTTTTTTTTTTTTTTTTTTTTTTTTTTTGTGGCTTTAGCTTTTGGTATTTAGGGTTTTAGCTGTTAAAAGATTTCAGGGGAGTTTGAAGATATGTAGTCAAGAAATAAAATAATATACTTAGTCCGGAATTTCTCCATGGAACATCCGTAGGTCAGGTGTAGTAATACTTTCTTTGCTAAAAGGATATTAAAGTGCAACAAATTTAGCCAGTTAATAATTGTAAGTTTTTTATTTAAAAATATTCCTATTCAAAAGTATTTGAACTGAAATTACACCGCTTAAATCACATGCAAGTAAAGAACCTACACCTATACATTTTCATCCAAAAACTATGCTGTTTATACAACTGGCATGCAATACCAAAAGAAGATTAATTGCATCCAAGAACACAGAATGTATTTAATGTTAATATGAATGCAAGTTCTTTTTTTCTGTTTATTTTTTTATTCATTTGCCTTTTGCTTTTTGTTTTAAGAAGAAGGCTCATCAATACTATTTTCAGGTCTTAAACTTTTATTATTTAATATGTTGCTGCTTTGTTATCAATATTGATTATTTACTTTCTTTAATATATTTTTCACAATGAAGAGGGTTTATCCTTTCTTATCCACTGGCTAGGAATTTTCTTCGTTTTTGTCTTTACTGTTGCTTGATTTTCATCATTATTTATAGTCAGTTCGCTATATACTAATGTACAACTAGGAAAAAGGGACAATAAAACCTCTTTTTTTTTACTTATAATCTGAAATACCTGAACTGTCTAGGAAGGAATTACCAGGAGGGAATGATGTTTTAAACAATTCAATTTTTATTTCATAGTATCAAATAATATCTCATTAATGTGACAGCTTTTTGCAAAGTCATCGTCTACAAAAAGGGATTAAAGTAGTCAGTATTATAGTTTATAGTTTATAGTATAGTTTATAGTATTATAGTATTATAGTTTATTTCCTCAGTTTAAAAATTTTTATTGAGGAAAAAGGAGCCTGCTGAGAGAAATTAAAACTTGACTTGACTTTATTTAACAAAAACATATACTTAAATTTTATACAAAGGAGAAAAGTAAGACTTTTTTTTAACAATTTAAGTTTCAATAATTTTGCAAACAGCAAAAATCCTACTGTTTAAATGGCAGTAAGTGCGGATTATCTTTTGATTTCTAGCGCTATTCTTGGATAGCTTTGAAACTTTCGGATATTAAAAAACCAACAGAGAAAAATCTCAATGAATTCTTTTTTTTACTTATAATCAGAAATACCTGAACAGTCTAGGGAGGAATGATGTTTTTATAACAATTCAATTCTTATTTTATAATATCAAATAATATCTCAGTTAATGTGATAGTTTCTCGTAAAGTAATCCTATACAAGGAGGGATTAAAGGAGTCAGTATTATAGCCCGGTATGAAATATGGAGCTAATGATTTTGTGTGGCCTACCGGATTTGTTTGAACCTACCGGATATTGTTTTTTAAAAGGACAAAAATTCAATTCTTTAACTGATATGAGTTCCTCCAAAATAAACTAGTATGATATTGTGCCATCCCTGTTGTTTATGAATCATTTTGGCTGGGAGCTCCTTACTTAATTACTTAGTCCTCATGTGGGATATGTGCAGTGCAGGACATATTCAGTATCAATCTTGAAAATCGGTATGCACCCAAGCTTCTAGCATCAGAGGGAGATTCCAGCCTGGTGAACAACCAAATTTAGAATTACACTCCGGATGGACTTAGGTCCATCGAAACAGTTAGTGGTTCTGAAAAAGTGGCCCTAACTTTCTAACTTCCTAATCTTCTGAAAAAATGGCCCTAACTTTCTAAAAGTTAGTGATTCTGTCCTTTATAAATGAATGCCCTTTCGGAAAGGCATCCATCCACCAAGGAGAAATTGTGTCACATAATTTGTTCACAATTGGAGCATCTCAATAATATAAACTTTTGATTGAGAGAAACAAAGAAAAAAATGTCCAAATAAATTGAATTCACGTTTGGGAGCCTTTAACAAAAAAAGAAAAGAAAAAAAGACAATTTAGAGCATACGACTGACTATTATAAAAACAGGAAAAATTGCTATACATTAAAGAAAAGATAAAAAGAGGTACTTCCACATCTCTTACTTTTATTTTGAACTAAATATGAGCAGATTCTGCTTCAATAAATTAAATGGGTGTCACACAGAATCAGTACAACTCCTTGAAAATGCATTTTTTATTTTAAGTTTTATAAACTCAACAGCTATTTGCGGTAAACCTTTTCCACTGTAATTTGAATCTACTCATTGAAAAAAGACCAATGCGAAAAGGATTATCGAAACGCAGAGGGTTATGCAGAATCAAAACTGTGTAATTTTGAATTTAAAAAGAAAATTCTATAGATTACTTATGCTCGTATAATATTTCGCCATGTCTTTGATCATTCCTACCTATGCTTTCAATACGAGTGAATTTTCGGGGTTTTTCCAACTCCCTGAAAGAAAACTGAGTCCCCAAAATCTGCCTGAAAATTAACATTAACGGAAAGTAATGATTTTTATTTCGTGTCAACGTTCGTGTATTTACGAACGTTAATTTTCAAGGAGAGACTGGAAAGCCAAATTTTCTTCCGGCAAAATCGTAAAAACTGGATAGTGGTTACCAGTGGGAAACCGGAAACCTACGATTGGAGGGGCTGGGATAGTAACCCGCTAGGTCCAAACACCATAAAACTAATCATCGAAGCAGAAAATTCAATACACACTAGTATTAAGAATATAATCTGTTTAGTCTTTACAGGACCTTAAAAAAACTCGACTTAAAATTTCAAATATTAGAAATAAGTTAAGATTTTCAACTATTTCGGAAGCCTTAATAATGCTTACCAGAAGGCTATATCAGAAACCCTAGCTATTCAAAAAATTCAAACGTTAAATTTACTCAATTACGTCTTATAATTTTTTGCGCTTTAAACAATGATCACAACAGTTATTATTATTATTATTATTAATATTTAAATAATAAAAAGGCATTAACATTAAATTAACTCTGCTGTTTTTTTTATACCTCCCGTACTTTAAATAATATTCAACAAATTCAGTAATATTATTAATATGAAACGAGCAAGAATTTATTAGCAACAAATTATTCCAGAGATATTTTATTCTTGTCATACTCGAAATAATGCTCAATGTATTCATTAATATTATTAGCATTAAATTAACGTTAACTTTTACGTTAATTTGATAATAATTTATTAAATTGAACCAAAAATATTTTATACCTTGTCGTCCTTTAAATAATGCTCGATACATTCGTTAATGTCGCCTTGAAGAACTTTCTCAAGCTTAATAACAATAAACAGATCATTTGTGGACGAATTGGAAATGTTGAAAATGCAAGAGCGACTCATAGTAGATATATCCTGATAAGGAACATGTGATGTCAGCATCTGATGAATCTGAGGTGAATTCATATCAAAATAGAAGTTTTCGGAAACTTTTTTCTTCTCCTTTACATCATATACTGCCATTGATGCAAATATAGGCTCTATTTCACCATCAGTTAATAATCTAAAAGAAATAGAGGTACTTGTTAATTTAATGAAACACACTCAGGAATTACGCTTAGGTTAGATCTGAGAAAACCGATTTCTTAGCAACAAAGACAAGTGACAGGATAGATGTGAACTATATAATTTGAGCTATACATTTGCACATTAGGGGGGGGGGGGGGTAGACAGCGCGGAGTTCAAAAACAACCCTAACTTCATAATATGCAGAATAATTGTAGCTAACATATTTTGTATACAGACCCGCTATACTTTAGCCCTACCCCCTAATGTGCAAATATATAGCCCAAATTATACATTTCACATCTATATTGTCACTTGTTTTTGGGGCTATGATACCGGCTTTCTAAGATATAACCTAAACGTAATTGTTGAGTGTTTTTCGTTTAAATAGCAAGTGCCGACATAGATTTAACACCTTTAAGGTGTATGTTCCCTCTAAAACTAGCAATTTTGTGATCAAGGCTGCTAGTGTTGCTTGCATCAAAAGGGCAGGATGTTTATGTCATTAGAGTTATTAGTCTCAAATCTATCTATTTACCGAACCACAATTATGAAATTTGTTGCGTTTTTTTCTAAGGGAAGGAACTAACTTTGCTGAAAAAATAGGAAAAGTGTCCTTCTTTCAATTATTTTCAACAATCTTTTAAAGCATTTTCAATCTGAAGAACCATATACATTATAGATGTGAATCTCATGTATAGGCTGAATAAATCGGCAGATGGATAAATCTGAATCTCAGCCATGGAATGATACAAAAAACGTCTTCTTTCGTTGATAAATCAAAACCTTAGAAGAAGAGAAAAATAACACTCTAAAGATTGCACAGTAAACATAAACCTTAAAAAAAATGTACTAAGAAAAGAGCACAAGAGGATATATTGATTTTAAAAGTAGAAGTGAAACACTTAGCAATAAGTTAATCATAAGAAGTTTCTCCGCCAATAAACTTGCTTGGCAGTTTAAAAAGCTTAGTTTTTAATATAATCAAGTTGTAAATAAGTATAATAAAAATTATCAAGATATTTTGAATGATATTTTGAGGTAGCTTGTTGGATGTATATTTTTTCTCTTTCCTGTATAATTTTGGAGTTTAGGGTTTGTTTTGACACATGCAGGTGCTGAGTAACGTAGGTTGTTTGGAAATCAGTTCGTAGAAATTGAGCTTGAAAGTGAAATGACTTTGGCTGACAGTTAGGGTTATGCAATTAGGGGAGTTTTACTAGATGAATGATATTCTTTCAGAGTTGGGATGTTTTTACTTTAATTCAGTTTTAGCTGAGTGATCGGGAAGGAAGCTTGGAACTTTTTTTTTTGGTATATTTTTAGATTTTTGGGTATTGTTTTGTGCATAGATATTCCACAGGTGTCACTACATAGGGGTATGCCATATGGTTCTATGGCATGGCGCGCTCATTTTGCCTGGGTAATGAAATTTAAGCGCCAAAACCTATATAGGCAATGAGTTTTCATCTGAGGAGCCCTGATATGTGTTGACTACTTGCGGAATACTAAATTTTCAGACTTGAGGTGCTATGGCTTGGTTTTGGGACAATGACTTACATTTATTAATGCTGATTTTGCTCTATTTTGGATTAGATTTTCAGATTATTGGGTTAGTTGTACTGTTTTGTTCTAAGTGATTGGATGGATGAATAAGGTCTAGACCTTGTAAAAGTGCTCATTTATCTCAGTTACTAAATTAGGAAGAAATTTTTTTTTTTTCTTTTTTTTTTTTTTTTTTTTTGTACCAAGTAACTACCTGTAATACATAATTAGAAGAATTAAAAAGGATATGAAAAATCAAGGACATCAAAAAAAGGAGAAAAATAACAAGTCTGCTGGGAATAAAAGAAATATTTTATATCTATTAATAAAACATCATATCAACGAACACTGGTGGACCTCTATACTAAAACCGACGGGGACATAAAAAAGAACCTAGATACAAAAGAAAAATTTTCTGAAAAAATAGCAAGTCTTGTTGATACAAAAAAGAGCTTGTATTCGATTTTCTTCCTCATACGTGTGCAGAGATAATCATATATTCCATGTTCAGAAACGTGTCCTTTGTCCAGAGATATGTAACTACGTAAACATTACGGTGCAGAAATTTCTACTTATTTCGGAGCAAATTCAATTGAGAGTTCCTTGAAACTACTACGTACACTCTAATTAGGAGTAGTACAAAGCACAAAATTTATGGACAAACTATGTGAAAATAGTTAAAATACAAAAAAGAGATATAAAGACAAATCTTTTAATACTTTATTTGGTGTTTAATTATACTTCTGAGAACACTAAAGTCTATAGCAATTACTTTTTGTAAATAAACACACCGACATAAATTAGGAAAAACTAAGACTGTTGTTTATTAATTATGCTGAGCATACCAATGCCGTTAATTTATGCAGATTTCAACGCAAACAGTTTGCTATAAAGTAAGGCGAGACAATATGGGTCTAAATACACGTTATTTTCTTATTTTCATTGGGTTGTGACAAAACAAACTTTTAATCCGAATCATACTCCTCTATTAACAAGTAGTCAGCCAATCCGTGAGCAGTACACTATAGCCATAAATAAATAATCTGTATCTAAACTTACTTAAGTTCCCCGACTCGAACTAGAATACGATGAGCAGGTGGATCGCTTGGCAGTTCCGCCCCAACACGTCTTTCAACCATCTCCTCCTCTGATTGCATTGGGTATAAAGAGAATATAGCGTCCTAGAAAACAAAACTGATTTTTTAACTATGCCCTTTAAAATTAACAAAGCTTTAACAAGATTTTATTAAACTTAATCCAGAATAGATGATTCTTTCTTCTGGCTCTTCTTCAAGATGTTAAGTTCTACGTTTTCTTTGTTACCAACAAATCTTACAATCATATAGACCTGTTTTGCTTTATTTTCTTAACTTTTCACCATTCAAAATTATTTTTTCACTTTTCGTCATTCTCAACGTTTACTAACGATTACATTTCGTCAACTTCAATATGCTATTTTAAATCAACTATTAATGGCCATTCTTCTCGACGTTCTTCTCGGCAAAATAATTGTTCACGAAGGTGACCGCCTCCTCATTTGACTAAAATCTTTATCCTCCGAGCGCATTTTTAGTTTAGGGAACAGAAAGAAGTCATTTGGGGCTAGATATGGTGAATAAGGTGGATGGTCAAGCAGTTCAAACTGTAATTCATTGATTTTGGCCATGGCAACTATTGAGGTGGGACTTGGGGTGTTGTCTTGGTGAAACATGATTTTCTTTTTCTTCAAATGTGGACGTTTGTCCGCAATTTCTGCCTTCAGCTTGTCAGCTAAAGACACGAGTACTCTCCTGCAATGGTTTTCCCTTTTGAAGAAAATCGATTAGGATAGCTCCATGACTACCCCAAAAAATAATCGTCATCACTTTTCCAGCCAAAGAAACACATTTTTTTTTTTAGAGCCGGTCCCCCTTTGCAGTCCACTGTTTTGACTGTATTTTTGTTTCAGGCGTATAATGATGTATCAAAGTTTAATCTAAAGTACTTAATCAGTGTCGAAACTCGAACTTATTGCGCCTAAACTGCGCCAACAGAGCATTGCATTTGAACACGCTTTTGGTTTAACGTTACAAAAAAGCGTCACCCAACGCATGGACAGCTTTCTCAATGCCTAGATCTTGATTTAATGTGACAAACAGGTTCTTAGGACATTTTCATTGCCTCTGCTATCTCTCTCACTTTAATTCGGCGGTCGTGTAACACCATTTGGTGAACTTTAGCGGTTTTCGTCAGTAGTGACGGTTTTTGGGCGTCCCGAACGTTCATCATTTCCCAAGCTCTTACGACTATGTTTAAATTCAGCCACCCAAACTTTCCCTGTGGTAAATGACGGTGAAGCGTCCCGTACGCAGAGTCATCTTTGATTTGCATAGGCGTATTTCCTTTCAAAAATATTTTATAACAGCTCGATACTAGATTTTTATATTTTCACACAAAGACTCACATGGACTCACTCAACCGACTGTCAAATAAAAACTGCGAGTCCAAAATGGCTGAAAATTTGATTTGTTGCTGTCAAAAGATGCACAAATACATCTCCTGACTTTTATTGACGAGTTCTGCCATCTCCGCGTTGACGTCGGAAACTTTTCAAACTACTCTCATGTATGCACATACTTTTCATCGGCAAAAACAATTAGGTATGTAGCTAAGTAAAGGAAATACAAAGGATAAATGGCAAAGAAAAGCACGAATTACGAAAGAACCAGTTTGTGTTCTTACGAAAGAAAACCGTGAAAAGCTAATACTATCCGACAGTCTTTGGCTCAGCATAGCAGTCTAATTGGAAGCATCTTTAACTCGAATATTATAAATTATCTTCACTAGAAGATATCAGGGTGAGGACGACGAAGAGCTAAAAATACAGTAATCACATAAAGTATATTTAGATGCTAACAGAATAGAAGCATCAAATATAGAATTATGGTGAATAATCGCTTTTCAGAAAAACGATCTTTAATATTGAAGAAGAGTATATTTCAGCCAGGTGAGCAAAACAAAAAAATTATCCGAATTGATGGTTGAGCTGATCCCGGAAAGTTTCAATAGCTTGTTGAACTGCTTTCTTTAAAGGTTTTTTTGGAAGGGGTTATTTACCTGGGCATACCTCAACAAACTGTCTTTACTTCTACAAATAACAAGGTCATCGGCATAAACTAGATATGAAACATTAGAAAACCCTGAAAAATTTGTCGGAACTATAAGTATTAATTAATTGAGAAATCGATATAATTTCTTAGATCGCAACGTCTTTGTATTTTGTTATATTTTAATATCACAAGACGATACTCAGTCTGTCAGACCTTTAGGATATTGAATATCATTCTGACTGGATTTGTGTGCAATGTCTTGTCACCATAAGGAGCTGTTAGGAATTTTTGAAAAACAACTATTATATTTTTTCAGATATTAGCTGTTTGATCTTCAGCGCTTTTTATCTTTTCTTTATTGCATAGCTTTTTTTCCTTTTATTATGATAGTTTTTTGAATGTTTTAGTTGTCTTTTATTTCTCTATTTTCCATTCTCTTAATCAAAAGTATATGTTATTGAAAAGCTCCAATTTCGAACAAAATAGTTGACAAAATTTCTCCTTGGTGGATGGACGCCTGCCCGAAAGGGCATTCGTTTATAAAAAACAGAACCTCTAACTTTAAGAAAAGATAAGTATCAATTCTACAATAGAAATATAATAGAAAGGTCTCCCCCTGAGAAAACAGAGAATCTAAGAGTTGATCATGGTTAATAGAATCAAAAGCTTTAGAACAAATCAAGAGTATAGTAGTGAATAGCATGATTATTACCCGTGGCATCCGACAGAATGAAGGAAAGTATAGGATGAGCATGACTGCATCCGACCACAGAGTGAAAACCAGCAAGGTTTTCCCGAGGCCGATGCCCGGTGTAAGATAAGGAAGGAGAATATTTTTTAATACTTTGTTCAGATTGCAGATAACCGTTCAAGTCAAGAAAAACAATTCAGGGGATGGTTTTCTCTTTTGTTAATGGAAGTTACCTTACTGCATGGAAAGCTATAGGACAGCACGATAAACTCCGACAAATTTGAAAGTTTCGGCTGCTGCAAAATGAAAGGTTTGCGATCAGTCTGAATAGGGAGCACAGCTATTCCAACAAAATCAACAGAAGAAAATTAAATTGTTTTAATAGCCACTTAAACACAAGGAACATGCAAACCATTTTTTTTATAGTGCAGATTTGTAATGGCAAATATTTTTGAACAATATGACTTAAAGCGGATTAGTATTTACATGGGAAAAAATTTGAAAAATAGTATTCAGCCCAAGTCTGGAGTAGGATCTAAATTCGAGGATTTAAATTATTTTCAACCTTATCTGGAGTAATAATTTCTATTGAATCTTTAAAGCAGTTTGCTGAATTTTTTGGATGAATATGAGGGTGCCAAACCACGAAAATAATCTTAAAACAGATCAAATAGCATCAATATGACCACTTACAAGGGCTTCTTAACTTTTGCGTAAGGGTTTTGAAACTTCTACAAAGAGTTCGTAAAAAAAACTTCCCGGTAGTCAAAAGGTAAATAAATATTGAGGAGGATCTTAGAGCTCAAACAAACAACCAAATAACTCCTATTTGAATAATTAAGTATCAGCGGAAATATCTCCGAATGTTTTTCAAATACATACACAAGACTTCTAGAATGGCAGCCGCGTTTAACTCGGATAAAGGTACAAAATAAGACGTGATGGCTATACGTTTAAGGATGTTCATATTGAAGCTTGCTGTTCAAAGTTTCTTTTGTAAGGACAAGAAGCAGCATGGGAGCGTTTCATCAATAGCTGCTTCCATGTGATGCTTCATATCGACGTTGAAAAAAATGTAGGATAAACTTCTTTCATCATTAGATTCTTGCTGTTTTTTTCAAAGCGTTTTTTTTTTTTTTGCACAGTAGGTCAGCCTCCATGATACATGAGAGCAATTATGATTGGCGCACAATACTGCTCAAAACCAGGACAAACGTGTCTTCCAATGAATCAAATCAACTCAGGTGAGGTCTCTGGACAATTTTCCTCATTCTGATGCCGATAAAGAAAATTAGGTAACAACCTAGGCAAACTTTAGAACTCATTTACCCAAAGGACTGAACATCCAATTTTGAGTCCATCTTCCATTACCTGTTCTTTGGCTAGCCAGTCACTGAATTCCAGCTTAATCGAGTTCAAGTATCTGAAACTGCAAATAAAATGCCAGAATTCGCTTTAAGCTTCATCAACCTAAATGAGGTGAAATTCCATAAGCCAGACCTAACTGTCATCTTGACAGGACTTGTTGCTGAGCCACTCAGAATGAATTTAAAGAATCTGAAACGTCATTGGCTACGAACTTTTATATGCTGATCCATCACTTGTACTTCAAGGGTCATACTGAAGTCACACACTCATTACTGTTGACCTTATCAGTCATAACTATGCAAAAAAAGTAATGATTATCCTGATTTTTCAGATAAAGGGAATATAGGTGCCTGGTGGAAAACCATTGAGGGCGGGGGTGGGGGGCCTGAAAATAACCATTATTTTTTTAAATGAATCTATCCCCCCAAAAGTTAGAAGATAGAGATAAATAGACATAATATTTTTTTTAATAGAGGAAAAAAATCCTTAAATTGGGTAAACCCTTTTTAAGGGAATAAACAAGACTAGAGAAAAAAATACGCGTCCATTTAGAATTTAAAAAGTGCTACCTTCTTTGGTCCTATTTTCTAGTCCCGGTAAATTCTAGGTAAAAATTTACAAGGGTCGGTAATCTCATTAGTATAAATAATTTGCTCCGACATTATTACCAATTATCATATGTTACATGGTAAATTCTTTGTTGGATTTCAACAACTTATTATAGTGTATCCGATATAAAAATTACCAATCTATGTTCATCCCGTTTTGACTGATTCATTTGGTCCAATGCTTCGGGAGGTTGTCTTTCCAAAAGATTTGGAAGCACTGGGTCATTTACCGAATTGCGAAGATCAAAACTTGCCCAGCTTCCACGCGGTGTATCAACCAGGTGCAATGACTGACGACTGATGCTTTTAACAGGCTCCTGGAAGAAACATATACAACCTATATCATCCATCTTCTACGTTTGTATTAAAAAAAAAGTTACTCTGAAGGATCTTAACTATAATAGAGGTTGTAATATAGCCTCTCAGTCATATATGAACATGGTCCACAGCCTTAAGGGAGAGCAAACTGCTTTTCTAAAGTGAAAGGGGTTTGGTGCTTAAAAAGCATATGTTTACACTAAGGTTTTCAAAGTCCCATGTGTGTTGGTGGGTTTATACAGGATCTTCTAAAGCAATTTCTTTCTAAAAGAATTTCTAAACCAACATCTCAGGAATATTGATGGGAATTGGATGAATTAACCAATCGCTCTCACTGACAGCTGGTACACTGTCAGAGAATGTACAAGGTAAACTACCAAGAAATAGTGCAAGATATACTGCCTCCATTAAAAGAAATAAAAAAAAAATGTTTCTAGACTTTATGATGCCTTTGATGGACACCACCTCCCTCCTCTTTCTCTCATCAAAGCAAATACCTTTGTATAAACACCGTTATGCCCAAAACTATGGGCTGTCTCTAATGTTTTCAAATTTTACGAAAGAGCCAAATGATATTTTTTCCAGTTTATACATTTTGTTCTTCTCTGAAACAGAAATTCCGTAGAAGTTAGGGCTAACACCCAAAGTTAAAAACATATTAACCAAAAAAAATGAGTAAGATATACCACACGCATTTGGTGGTCCTGTTTCATTGACCAGTTATTTCTGTAAAACCTCTAGATTTCCTTGTCCTTGGATGGATAACCGTTTGACTACTGGTGTTCAGATTTTAGATGGCCAAAATGTCAGTGAATAAAAACCCTCTAGAAAATTTTTGGGAATTCAAAAACAAATTTTCAGAAGAAAACAAATTAAACACACCCTGTTTTCAAGCGCAACAATATAATTTAATACTTATGCTCTTTTATTTCCGTTATGAGAATAATGAATGCAAAAAACAGACACGAACACGCACACACACACACACACCATTTCTGCAAAAAGGAGAGAGGGAGATATCTTGAAATTGGTCTAAAGTACCTTCCTAAAAACAATGAAAAATATTGGCCAAAAAATGAATTACTTATTCTTGCTACCTTTCTCCTCACCCCAGGGGAATATTCTTTCTAATACAAGTTTAAATAATGCTTATTTACATGTCAGAAATTGTGATTCTTTTGGTGAAAATCCAGGTCTGAGCTAGAATATAAATAAAACGTTTAGAACTTGGAATAACACAACTAAATATGATATCTTAATGAGGGAAAATCTAGGCTTGCTCGAAACTTGCATGAGAAAATAATTTAGCAAGGATTAAATCCTTTTGTCAAAGCCAAACTGATATCGGTTACGCTTCTGAATTTGACTTAATTTCATATCGGAAGCAGAGTAGCCAAACATAGAGGGGCACAAGAAGCATGTTTCTCTCTCTCTCTCTCTTCCTTTCTTCTTATAGCATCATAGTTCTGAAAAAAATAATAATAAATCTATCTTAAAAAACAATTGATTTTTGTACTCCTTAAAATATTATTTTTGGAGGAGGAAGACTTAAAATAACACCTTGGCAATTTCTTTCCCATTCTGTGTGTTGTCTATTTCGTCATCTACATCAATTTCAAACTCTTGTTTTGGTGTTTCTTTGGCGATAGCGACTCTAGCAGCCGTCCTATCTCGAGTCCAACAGCTGCTTGAGTACTGTTGATATTGTCTTTGAAGTACCACCCAATCGGAATTATACTGCTCAACCGCTTCATGTATTCGTTGACTTAAAAGTTCTCTGTAATAGAAAATACATCAGCTAATTCTTTTTAAAAAGGTAGAAACAAAAATAAAATCTCCAAGATTTAATACTGCTTTGGTGATATCAGATTTGTATTCGCGCTCGGATATAGAAGTTAACACAGTGAAGACATAATGAAGAAATGAAAGAGATTGAGAAAACGGGAAGACGAAATTATGATCCAATAAGGCTTGGAGGCTGGAATGACATCCGGGTCTGACCACTGGGACTGAAATCCATTCCCCCGTGGGCAGGAATTAACGTTTTCCGTGAAAGCATTACTACGCAAAAGATATTGGCGCAAGTCTTCAACCAGTCAGAAGGGTATCAAATTCAAAACAGAAAAATGGCAAATTATGGCAAGAGCTTTACATATCGTGAGGGTTTGCGGCAGTGGGGTCGAGAGGATTATCAAAGTGATTCCTGACCAAAACCTTAATTTCAGTATTAAATATACATAATGTAAAAAATATTTTGAAAAAAGAATATTACAGCGGCCATAAACCCCCCTCCTCCCAATCACAACTTGAACTTGGGGATCTCATGAGAGTACTATATTAATGTTCTGCAAGAATTAGTCTAGACCTTGAATCAACTACGATCCAATAGTTTACGGTACTTGTACCAAAACATTTTAATTCTTTCAAAATCAACGAACCATGTTTCCAGTTAAATGAAAGTACTATTTTACAATTAAGCTAAGAAGCGATTTCCATAGCATAATTAGTTCACCAAAATAGAATGTAAAAATTCACACTAGAAAATTGGATCAGAAGCCCATCATGGTTGCAGTGATAGCTGCAGCCTAGTAAAGAACGAATCACGCCCCATAGTAACCAATAATCCAAAAATGCTTCTTGAAAAAATCTGTCAATTTATAAAATTTGCTTTCAAAGACCTAGCTCATGAACTTATCATATTCAAAGGAAGTTTCACTGCCTTCAGGATCCATTGTCTAATTCACTTTTCAGAGCGAAAAATCAGAGCTGAATTTTGGTTGATGGTTCAAAAATAAAGAAATTGGTTTTCCCATATTTATGGATGCTAATAAAAAATTATCACATGGTTAATGGGGAAAGTCTTTTGAGACTGCTGCAATTACTATGAGTCTGGAATACCTTTTAACTGTGCGTCAATATTAGCCCAAAATGGAAGGGATCAACATCTACTTCTGAGTCCTTCGCTCTGGACTTACTAGTGTTTGGCCTCTAAAAAAAGCCAAACAGCGATATTTATCACGCTTTCTATTTAATAAATGAACTCAATTATCATTCAAATGAATCTCCATTATATGCGGAGTAATACAGACTGATTTTGGGGAATAAAGCTGCTATCAAACATGAACAAACTCGTCGGAGATCTAGCCTTTCACCTTGGTATTTGTAGGGAGGAAGGTCCATTAATAACGTCCCTCTAACATTGTTCAAGTCTTTCACCTTTTATCTTGGTATTTGTAGGGAGGAAGGTCCATTAAAACGTCCCTCTAACATTATTCAAGTCTTTCACCTTTCACCTTGATATTTGTAGGGAGGAAGGTCCATTAATAACGTCCCTCTAACATTATTCAAGTCTTTCACCTTTCATCTTGGTATTTGTAGGGAGGAAGGTCCATTAATAACGTCCCTCTAACATTATTCAAGTCTTTCACCTTTCACCTTGATATTTGTAGGGAGGAAGGTCCATTAATAAAGTCCCTCTAACATTATTCAAGTCTTTCACCTTTCACCTTGATATTTGTAGGGAGGAAGGTCCATTAATAACGTCCCTCTAACATTATTCTAGTCTTTCACCTTTCACCTTGATATTTGTACGGAGGAAGGTCCATTAATAACGTCCCTCTAACATTATTCAAGTCTTTCACCTTTCATCTTGGTATTTGTAGGGAGGAAGGTCCATTAATAACGTCCCTCTAACATTATTCAAGTCTTTCACCTTTCACCTTGGTATTTGTAGGGAGGAAGTTCCATTAATAAATTCCCTCTAACATTATTCAAGTCTTTCACCTTTCACCTTGATATTTGTAGGGAGGAAGGTCCATTAATAACGTCCCTCTAACATTATTCAAGTCTTTCACCTTGATATTTGTAGGGAGGAAGGTCCATTAATAACGTCCCTCTAACATTATTCAAGTCTTTCACCTTTCATCTTGGTATTTGTAGGGAGGAAGGTCCATTAATAACGTCCCTCTAACATTATTCAAGTCTTTCACCTTTGATCTTGGTATTTGTAGGGAGGAAGG
This sequence comes from Artemia sp. Qi Xiang Cuo, assembly GCF_049724085.1. NCBI lineage: Eukaryota > Metazoa > Arthropoda > Branchiopoda > Anostraca > Artemiidae > Artemia > Artemia sp. Qi Xiang Cuo. The sequence goes on from NC_142808.1 coordinate 30,987,400, forward strand.
TCCATTAATAACGTCCCTCTAAGATTATTCAAGTCTTTCACCTTTCACCTTGGTATTTGTAGGGAGGAAGGTCCATTAATAAAGTCCCTCTAACATTATTCAAGTCTTTCACCTTTCACCTTGATATTTATAGGGTGGAAGGTCATTAATAACGTCCCTCTAACATTATTCAAGTCTTTCACCTTTCACCTTGATATTTGTAGGGAGGAAGGTCCATTAATAAAGTCCCTCTAACATTGTTCACGTCTTCGTCTAAAACCTATTCTTGCATTCACCATTATGACAATCATAAAATTTACCGCCATTACATCATTATCTCGTGTCATATCTAGCATATAAGAACGATTATTATATTGGAGTAAAACCTATACTTCATTGAATGCAAAAAGAGCTCTTCAGATCAAAACAAGCTTAACTTAAGCAGTAGGATTTATATAAGCCCAAAAAATACCCTTTCCACAAAAAACCCGCTGGGTTGAAACCACCACAAAGGGACTAACAACTTAAATAAATTCAGTTTGATATATCAGTGTCTAAGGACAAGGAGCGATTACCCTTCGCATCTAGTTAAAAACCACACCAGCTTCCAACCACCCACTGACTGTCATAAGACAAAAAAAAGGGCGATAACGCCAATGGAATAGATCATAACCAAACTAAACAACAAGTATAACAAATAAGGACATGAAACTAAGCTATAGAGAATAATTATTGATTTAAAAAAATCATGAAAAGATAATTAGTTTTACAAAAAAGAAAAATAATCTACTTGGGTTTTTGTTAAGCGTAACTGGAAGATTTGTGTTGCTGGAGCAACACCTTATTTTTGTCCTTTTTCTTCCTAGTCCGCTGATTTTAGCGTATTGGTAGAAAGTGGCAAGGATCTAACCTCCGCAATCTTTGCAGAAATTGTGGACCTCAGGCCGGATTGGTGAAAATGACTTTACATTTTGGAAAGCTTCGTATAGTTCTTATCAGGGGCCAAAAAGATAGTTTCCTAGTAATTGAGCTGGAGCAAAGAGTGGGTGAGTAGAAGTGGAGCTTCACCGTCTATAATGGAAGTTATACTGCCAATCTTTTCTTTTTCATTGAGCCATGTTTTGTCTTTCGAAGGAAAGCTCTGTTCTAGCAGGCAAGATACTAGATCCAGATGGAAATCAGAACAAATCGGAAAGTGCTTAACCTGTGCAACGGCTACCTGGCCCCATCGCCAAAGTAATTGGAGGGTTTCTTTTTCTCTTTTCTAATTAGTGATATTAGACAGTTGGCCCGCGGCAAGAAAATAAACTTATGAACCAAGACAGAGAGGTTTCTCCCCGTTGATCAATAGTCCTTGATGAGCTGACCAAAGTATATAATTTCAGTTTTTTCGTACAAAAATCCTTCAAGCGATATACTATTATTTAAAATTTCGAGAGGTTGACAACTTTAGTGTTGAGGTAAACAAGAAAATAGATTTTTAGAGCACGGTCATCTTCTTGGTAAGCGGTTAGACACTTCTGCAGATTAGTTTACCTTGTATTTGATCAAAAGAAATTGAAAAACAGAATTTATTGACAAGTGAGGGAGTTTTAATTACGGATTGGTTGTAAGATAACCGTGTCTTCACGAATGAGGGGTTATTTACTTCTACTGAATAGTAATATGATATAAAAAGCGATGAATAGCTTTGTGAAACAACTAGGTTTGATAAGACCATATTGCAAGTTTTGAGATTTTCCATGAGATACCATTTGAAAGTTTCGAGAGGTTAACAACTTCAGTCTTAATGTACACATTAAAAGTAAAATTTTGACTGAAACTCTGTGTATATATATATATATATATATATATATATATATATATATATATATATATATATATATATATATATATATATATATATATATATATATATATATATATATATATATATATATATATATATGTCTGGCAGATTCCATTCCAGTACCATTTCAAGCTAATTTGATATCACAGTTAGAATATAAATTGATGGATAGTCATAAACATAGTTGTTCCTATTTTTGCCAATATTCCGCAAGAAAAACAATTTGTCAGAATCGCTTGATGCACCCACATGCCCAATAATAGGCCGTAGTTTCACTTAAAATTAAAATCTTAGGTATGTAAAAAAAAGTTAAGAATACTATTCATGGAACAATTTTTTATTTAGAATGTGTTGCTGGGAGCAATTTACGCCGTTTATTATACACATAAAAGTTTCACAGGCGGTTATTATCTCGTACTTTCGACGAATACAATCGTAAATAAATAACTATGAATGGTGAAAAGGAAAAACTACAGCGGATACTTAGTTACAAAAGTTTGAGCGTTTCTAAATGATCAAATGTGAAAAACTAAATCAACTATAAAAATCTGGTAGGTCACCTTGGTTCTTCTGGTACAAGTGGACTGACGGTTCTTCTTGGCTTTTTTACAATCAATACTTCAATATCATCTTCAGGGAATTGTAACAATTTTCTACAACAGTCCTGATTGAAATTCATCTCATTTTGTTGAACAAAATCTTCATAGTCGATAGGTTCAAAAGTAAGCGTCGTTTCACCAGAGCAAATCTAAAAAAAAGAAGAAAATACGAAATATATACACATACACAGAGGGGGGGGGAAGATGTACTTTCAATATGAATAGTGGATAATTTTGGAGACCACACTGCCTTTCCATGAAGATAAGTAAAACCTCAAATAGGGATAAAATCCTTTTAGTCGACAGGGTTTCACAAACAGTGATAGAAGTTCACAAAAATACCAGATATTTCGGTCACATATGCAGTGCCCGTCATCAATAGTAAAACGTTTTACTACTGATGACGGTCACTGCATATTGCCCGAAATGTCTGGTATTTTTGTGAATTTCTATCACTGTTTGTGAAAGACCGTCGATTAAAAGGATTTTATCCCTATTTGACTTTTATTTATCGAATAGCGGATAGATCGAATACTGTATCAGGAAGATGAGAGTCTAAAACCTTAATAAATTAACCTTCTAGGTCAATGTTTTCTCACTTTAATGAGTTGGAGGATCCTTTAGATCGTTTTTTTTTTGGGGGGGGGGCCCCAGACTCATATACCATGGCCACCTTATTATCCAGGGTATTTTCACATCACACAGCTACCGATGATGATTTGTTTTTACTTTTTTTTTAGTTACCAGGCCAGAATTTACCAATAGGCCCACTAGGACCGGGCCCAGGGGTGCACAATGCCAGGGGGCGAAATAATTTATCACTAAATGATTTTTTTCTAAAAAAAACTGGACTGATGTGATTTATCGTGCTAGGTGCATTCCACTGCCGCGCTGCCTAATCACAGAAAAGTGATTTTAAAACAACACACGAATTCTTTGGCTACTTATAAACTGCCAGATGCCCCCAAGAATGACAGCTGAGAGTTCAATATCACTTAGCTGTTGCATTACTTTTGGCTCATCAGTTGCATTCTGTTCAATGCTTCCATTATTAGGTTCTCTTGCCTTTGCAAGTTCATAGGCAGGCTAGACAAATCAAGTTGAAAGACTTTGTTTTTTCATGTATTATATATACGTATGTATTTTGTGAAGTTTTATTTTTATTAATAAACTTAAATAATAATCCCAGAAAATCTCGCAAAAACAGCGACATAAACGCTTGGGCCTAGAAGCACCAAAGCTTTAAATCCGGCCCTATTAGTTACCAAAAACCCTTGAAACTAGTTTGATATTACGAAAAAAATATAAAAATCAGGACAAAAGTTAATAGATTTATAGTTTTTAGGACAGGAGACAACATTATTTATAAATACGGTACCCGAAAAAGAATGCAACTTTTTTGTGCAGCCTGGCATGGCTGCACATGCCACAGATCCAAGAAGTAGAGACACGCCAAATATCTGCTCACTGGAGCAAGACTAAGGGCCAAACATACATAAGAGTATTTATAGGCCCATATTTCGTCATATGGGGACCTTCAAACAAATCATGCGCGTAAAATTCCCTCCATAAACTTCATTTAAAAAATAAGCACTAAACATCAACTAATTTATTGTAGCTGCTGATTTTGTATCACTTTTTTTCAAAGGGATTAATCACATCTCAATATGGAAAATGCTTGATTAAAAAGCATAACAATGAAACTACAAGGTAATTGCTTACCATAGCAGCGAGTCTCCCTTCTTCTTTTGCTTCCGTATTGTATTACGTTGTTATCCCATTTGATTTGGGCTTTACTTTTGCTGCTACTTTTATAAAAAGGCGTCCACAGGATTCTTGGACCCTTACCCTTGCTGAATCAGGATTCTTGTAGAATATCCCTTGAATTATTATATTGTGATTGGCATATAGTTCTATTTTTATCATATAATAAGATTGTTAAGACAAAATAGCATAGGGTAAGATTATAGTTGAGTGGCTTTTGGCTATCTTGGAAAGTAGTCGAGTTACGTGAATGAAGCTTTCAGAAATGCTTGCAGAGCCTAAAAAATACTTGGGAGGGTATTTTGAAGTATCTATCTTTACTAATCATCCCCTAAACGCCCCTGACATTTCATGAGTCCAGACACAACTTTCTGTTATTAGAATCAAACTTTTAGAGATAGACCTACAGCACACACAAGAGCTAAGGACAGTGTTTTGGGTCTCACAACGTTAATAAATCCTGATTTGTAGTACTATAAAGAATTTGGTTTCAAAGTTTTAAAGAAGACACGTAGGCAAAGTTTAGACAACCATTCCTGATAGTTGTCTAAACTTTTTATCTTAGTTTTGGGTTTCAATTCTCTATTTTTTTGGTTCTAGGTTTTTAAAACACAATTCTTTTGATCTTAGCACAATTTTAAGCCATATCAGGACTTTTTTCTAACTTCAGAAACACTTTTACAATTGTTTACAACCTTTTTAGGATTTGGCAAAGGCGTGATGTTCGATTCCTTGAGCCTCACAATTTGGATATACTGTCCACCTGCCAAAGTCATGGCAAATCAAATTTTGTACCACAATTACTTACAGAAGCAAGAGATGAACGATTACTAGTCACTAGGGTTGAAGCGATCGAGCTTCTTAAGCTGCTGTTACAACTGATACTTCCAGAAATAGTTCTTCCAGTCTCTTGGGAAGTCTGCGGTGACAAAAGCCTTCGTATTTCAGTTGGATTTTGCCTAAAAATATAATAAATAAAAAAAATAATTTTTCAACAAAAATTCGTACACAAAATTAATCATTTTTTTTTTTTTACTTTCATCATCATTTTTTTAAAGTTGCATCACATTGCACAATTTTACAGAATGCCTTGACCTACAGCATTACAGTAATTAAAACAGGGATATTGGCATCCCCAGGGAGAGCTCGGGAGACTCCATCAGGGAGGTCACAATGTACATAAGAAATAAAAACATGAAAATTACTAAGTAGCCTACATATAAAGTTATGTATGTTTTTGTAAAAATATTAATTCATAGGCCTCCTCCCCAATCCAAGAAATTCCATGAGGATGCTTATAACTGGCATACAATAGCCAATAGCAAAATACGGCTATGTTTAAATTTCAACAAGCTTAGAAAAGACAACTCATGCCCAGATTACCAGCATTTTCTAATTAGAGTGTTTATTTGAGAGGAGGACCAAAACTGGTCTATCACCTTTGTGCAAGTTTATCAAACTGCGTTCTTTTTTAACGAAATGGAATCAGAATGATACTTCAAAAGATCTTTCCAGAGCATAGTTTAGACCCTGCATCCATTATTTAAAGTTTTCTTCCACCTTGCCTTTATTTCACAAATTCCCAAGACCTAGCAAAAATAACATAATGAAAAATTTACCCAAATAACTAAAAACTGTGAGGGTAACAGTGTTGTGTGGTGACTCTTCCGAATTAAACAGAATAATTACAAAAAAGCAGTAATATTCAACTCCCTAATGAACGCTCTTTCCAAATACAGGCCCAATGGTCACAACCATGATAAAGTGTCCTATCCCCTCTTAGCTTCATGATGCCAGGATGAGTTTTTCCATTACATAGCTGGGATGTGAACACATTGATCAATGTGTATTTTTATGTTCTTTCCAAATATACTAATCACTTCCTATATAAGTTTTATTTTGAACCCTTAAAAGGATCCTTAAAATCCCTTGTTCATTATTATTTGCCAGTAGCAAATGGGTACCAAGAATTCCGAAAATTACTTTGAAACAATCATAAATACTTGTGGCCCCTTATACCATGTCCCTATGCCCCCTATAAGGAACGTGGGGGGAGGGACGGTTGTCTTTCAATCACTTCTGACTCTTAACAAAGGCAATAGAAGTTTCAACTCCAAATTGAATGAGCCCTTGGAAGTTTTTGCAACATTGTTTTGATGCAATCGCCCCTGGAAAAATAAAACAACAAATAAATAATACATAGGGCCCACTTTGTTCTTTATTTAGGTAGCACTATTGTGCCATCTATAGTAATGCTCACTACTCTGATTATACACCTCCCATCTAGATGTTCCCAGATACAGCCCTAGGATACATGTGAAACTAAAAGAAAGAAGAAAGAAGAAGAAGAAAAGAATACACTAAAACAATGAAATTCCTACTTTATAATATACATCATGTTTCTATTAATCAAATCATCACGTTTTGTTTGATTGTTATCAAGATTCCTAAATAATATTCTATTCAGCAATTCCACTGGTCACTTAAACAGATTGGTTTTCATAGGTCAACAACTCAGCAAACCCATTTTAACAAAGAATACATGATGCAGCATGGGATGATAAAAAAGAAAGAAATATATTAATTCGAACTACATACGGGACCATCACAGAGGGTGGGGTTGCATTGAGAAAAGACCAGATATTTATTTCAAGAAATTGCTATCATAAGCCCTGAAGGGTCGAATTCGAAAATCGGGGTCAATATTTAATAATTATAATGCAAAACCAGACAAACAAAAAGAATAATAGAAGCAAAAACTAAAAAAAAAAATCCGAATTACAATCATCAGAATGAAAATCCATTCAATACTAGTTCTTTGAACTGAGTTGTCATAACATGTTAATGAAATAAAAAAAACAATTTTTTTTTCTAATTGTGAGGAGCAACATTAAAACTTAACAAACAAAAATTATTACGTATATGATGGGGAGGGGTTGCCCCCTCCTCAACAGCTCACTCTTCACGTTAAAATTTTTCAGTACTTTTAAAAATTTTCTTATTGTTCTAGTTAAACAACCCCTGTGTTTCAGAAGTCACTTTTAAAGAATTGGAACAAAATTTAAACTTTAGCGTAATGAACAAGATGTTGAGGAGGGGGCAACCCCTCGAATATACGCATAATTTCAGTTCGTTTTAATTTTTAATTTTGCTCCTTACTTTCAGGTGAAAAAACTTGTTTTTTATCTAATTTCTGATCGTTTTTTGAATAACACCAGGAAATCTGGCTCTACCTCCATGGAAAATCCCTTCTCCTCACCAAAAAATCCTCTGGACAATTCAATCATGGTGAAAATTTACCCCAGACAGTTAGCCTCAACATCTCCCCACGTAAAATTGAGTCGGTAAAGAGAAAGCAAGACATTTAATAAGAATTTCGTGCAAGAATTCTGGCCAAGTCCCCCAGCATAAAATTTCTCCTGAGATGTTCACCCTCCAAGAACTTCCTACACCATGCAAAATTCTCCCCGTCAAAACCCCCCAGCAGAAAATTCATACCCCCCCCCCCACGAAAAATGTTTGCATACTTCTCAATAACAAATACTATACATAAACAATGGGCAAATTTTATCACTTGAGACTTTTCCCAGGGGTTGTGGGGAGTCATGTTATCTCCAGAGGCATAGTTATTTGACCTATCAACTATGCTGAACAAAATAGCTATCTCACAATTTTGATTGGACAATTTTGGGGAAAAAGGAGCATGGGAGGGGGCCTAGTTGCCATCCTATCTTTTTGGTCACTTAAAAAAGACACTATAACTTTTGATTTACGTTCGAATGAGCCCTATCCTGATGTTCTAGGACTACTGGGTCAATATGGTCACCCCTGGAAAAAAGGAAAAAAAAATGCATAAATGTGCTTCCATAATCATTCTTCTGGAAAAAAATTTACAAAATTCCCCATTTTTGCAGATAGGAGCTTGAAACCCCTACAGTAGAGTTCTCTGATATGCTGAATCTAATGGTGTGATTTTCATTAAGATTCTTCAACTTCTAGGGGGGTGTTTTTCCCCTTTTTCGAAAATTAGGAAAATATTCTCAGGTAACACTAAACTTAATAAAACTTATATATTTGGAATCATCATAATCAACCGATCTTTTTGATATATTAGTTTAAAAAAAACTTTTTCCACAAAATAAGTGTTTGAAAGAAAAGTAAAGAACTCCATTAAACAAAAAATGAGCAAAAATCAAATCAAATAATCTACCAAGCATGAAAATACCACAAATCAGCATCAATAAATAAATGAAACCCATAACAAACAGAAATTACAATAAATAACCAAGTCAAACTCCAAACGAGCAGCAATTAACATAAGTTGGGCTCAAAACCCCTATGCCTTCCAAAGACCACAACATAATTTGCACTTACCTGAAAAAATACAAATGAATTTGCTTTGTCAGTTTAGTATACATATACTGATATTTAGTAATTAAAATGTTAATGTTATTTGATTTATTAAAGTTATAAAAGTAAAATCATTTATATTTTTTCAAGAAAGTGCAAATTATGTTTTGGCCATGGGAAGGCATACAATTATGCTATTTTGATTTGGTTAAATTTTAAGAGCAGAAGTAGCCCCGAAAGTTTCAACATAATACCCTCAGTCATTCTTGGGATACTGTTGAGATGCCTTATTGGGATTTAGCATTAACACAGTGCATTTTGATTTAATCTTAAGGCAACATTTAGTTTTTAAAAATATTGGACAATTGAGAGGGGGGGCGTGGGAGGGGATTAGTTGCCCTCCAATCACTTTTGACTATTAAAAAGCGCATTAGCCCTTTCTATTTTCAATCGAATGAGCCCTTTTCAAAGTTCCTACAACAACTCCTTTGATATGAAGTGCCCTGGCCTAAACAACAACTACAACAAAAAATAATACATTATACCCATATCAATCTTTGCAATAAAAATGTCAAGCCTTCCAATCACTTTTGACTATTAAAAAGGGCACTAGGCCTTTTGATTTCCAATCGAATGAGCCCTTTTTGAAACAACAATGCTTTCTATAAACACCTTATATGCCCCCAGGGCATAAATTACAACCCTGGTGTTAGGGTGTTAGGCTGCAAACTATGGCTTTTAAGGTGGTTGTCATCCTCTAAGACCTAATTTCCAGAACTTTCAACTACATTAAGCAAAATGGCTATCTCAAAATTTTGATTGGATGTGTTTGGGGGAATGGTGGGTGTGAGAGGGGTTTTAGATGCTCTCCAATCACTTTCAACTATTAAAAATAGCACTAGCCCTTTCAATTTCCAATTGAATGAGCCCCTTTTGAAGTTTTACAACAACTCTATCTATAAAAACCTTACATGCCCCCAGAGCATAACTTACAACCTTTGCCCTGGGGGCTCTGGGGGTTTTTCATCCTCAAATAAATAATTTCTAGAACTTTCAACTACGTTGAACAAAACGACTATCTCTAACTTTGATTGAATATTTTTGGGGAAATGGTGGGTGTGAGAGGGGGGTTAATTACTCCACTCACTTTCAACAATTAAAAAGGGCAATTTCAATTTCCAGTCAAATGAGCCCTTTTTGAAGTTTCTACAACAACGTTCTATATAAACCTTATATACCCCCACGGCATAACTTACAACCCTTGCACTGACAGCTCTGAGGGGGTTATCATCCTAAAAGACCTAATTTCCAGAACTTTCAACTATGCTGAACAAAATGCATATCTCAAAATTTTGATTGGATGTGTTTGGGAAAATGGTGGGCATGAGAGGGGTGTTAGTCACTCTCCAATCACTTTCAACAATGAAAAAAGGCAATAGCCATTTCAATTTTCAATTGAAGGAGACCTTTTGAAGTTTCTATGACAATGCTTTCAATAAAAACCTTATATGCCCCCAGGGCATAAATTACAACCCGTGCCCTGAGGGCTGTGGTGGGGATGGGTTGTCATCCTTAATGACCTAATTTTCAAAACTTTCAACCACGTTGAACAAAATGGCTATCTAAAAATTTTGATTGGATGTGTTTGGGGAAAAGGTGGGCGTGAGAGGGGGGATAGTTGCCCTCAAATCACTTTTGACTATTAACAGGGGCACTAGCCCTTTGAATTTCTAATCAAATGAGCCCTTTTTCAAGTTTCTACAACAAAGATTTCAATAAAAGCATTACATGCCCCCAGGGCATAACTTATAACCCTTGCCCTGAAGACTGTTGGGGGGGGAGTGTCCTGCTCAAAGGTAGAATTTCTGGAACTTTGAACTGCGTGGAACAAAATGGTCATCTTAAAATTTTTATTTGATTTGTTTGGTGAAATGGTGGGTGTAGAAGGGGTGTTAGTTGCCTTCATTTTCAACTATTAAAAAGGGCACTATCCATTTCAATTTCCAATCAAATGAACCCTATTTGAAGTTTCTACGACAACACTTCCTATAAAAACTTTATATTTCCCAGGGCATAGCTTACAATCCTTGCCCTGAGGGCTGTGGGTGGGTGTCATCCTCAAAGACCTAATTTCCAGAACTTAAAACTATGTTGAGTAAAATGGCTATCTCAAAATTTTGATTGGATACATTCGGGGAAAGGGTGGGCATGAAAAGGGGATTAGTTGCCATCCAATCACTTTCAACTATTAAAAAGTGCACGAGCTCTTTGAATTTCGGAGTGAAGGAGCCTTTTGTGAAGTTTCTATGACAATGTTTTCTGTAAAAATCTTGTATGCCCCAGGTTACAGCTTAACACCCTTTCCCCGAAGGCTGTTGGGGAGTTTCCTCCTCATATACATATTTTATGTTTTGAAATCAACTACGCTGAACTAAATGGTAACCTCAAGATGTTGACGATATATGTTTGGGAAAAAAGTAAACGTTAAAGAGACATTATTAGCCTTCTATTCCCTTGCGACTATTAAAAATTCCGTACGCGACTCCGATTTCCAATTGAATGAGCCCTTTTCAAGTTTCTACAACAACTTGTTTGATACAAAGCGCCCTGCTCTAAAGGAAAAAAGAATAGATAATACATTGCGCCAACATTGTTCTTATATGCCCCCTGGGCATAACTTAATACCCTTGCCCTGAGGGTTGTGGAGGAGTTTCCTACTCAAAAAATATATTTTCTAACCTTAAAAGGTGGGCGTGAGAGGGGGGTTAGTTGCCCTCAAATCACTTTTGTCTATTAAAAATGGCACTAGCCCTTTCAATTTCCAATCAAATGAGCCCTTTTTCAAGTTTCTACAACAAAGATTTCAATAAAAACCTCATATACCCCCAGGGCATAAATTATAACCCTTGCTCTGAAGACTGTGGGGGGAGTGTCCTGCTCAAAGGTAGAATTTCCTGAACTTCGAACTGCATGGAACAAAATGGCTACCTAAAATTTTTCATTGGATGTGTTTGGGGAAATGGTGGGCATGGAAGGGGTGTTAGTTACCTTCCAATCACTTTGGACTATTAAAAAGGACACTAGCCCTTTGAATCTCCAATTGAATGAGCCTTTTTTGAAGTTTCTATGACACTTCATATAGAAGGTTTAAAAACCTTATATGCCCCCAGGGTATAACTTACCACCCTTGCCCTGAGGGCTTTCAGGGAGTGTCCTCCTCAAAAACATAATTTCTATCTGAAAATCAACTATGCTGAACAAAATGGCTCTCTCAAAATTTTGATTGGTTGTGTTTCGGGAAATGTTGGGCGTGGAAGGGGTGTTAGTTTCCTTCCAATGACTTTTGACTATTACAAAGGGCACAAGCCACTCCAATTTTCAATTGAATGAGCCCTTTTTGAAGTTTCTATGACAACTTTGATACAAAGTGCCCTACTCTAAAGGAAAAAAAAAAAAATAATAAATAATACATTGTGCCAACATTGTTCTTTATAGGCAGCACATGATTTCCTGCCTATGATCTATTGGTATCAAAATTCTGATTTTTAGAGTTTTGGTTACTATCAAGCTGCATTGCTCCTTAATTACAGTTTGTTACCCCAACTTTTTGAAAAGATAAAATTAAGTAAAACTCAATAAAAAGAAATAACTAAATATAAATATAAACAAGTTAAAATGGGTAATAAGCAAAGGAACATGAAAAAACAAGCAAATAGACAAAAAATATGGGCAGCACCTGTAGTAATTAATAAGAGGAGGGGAAACTAGTGGTATATTTTGTGTAGTTTTCTGTAATGTAGAGGACCAAGATTTATTCATATTTGAGTACAGCAAAAACAGGCGACAAGATAGAAGTAGGATGGGAAACAGTCCAGAGAGGGTAGAATTTGTGAGAAAACCCAAAACAATATCAGCAAAAAATTTCTTTTCCTCAATAGTACAAAGCCTGCCTCAGCCTGCTGAAGACATTCCTTGTAATTTGAACTCTTTCGATTCCTCCTTTATTTTGACTTTGGACATGAAAACAAAATAAAGAACAAAAGAAAGTGCAGCACTTGTTTGCTTGGCATTCTGGACACTTACTTCCATTTTCTCTGAATTATATGACAGCTTTTTAGCTGAGTGGCTGAAAGTAAAGATAATCCCAACTATGGACAGAGGCAATTTGGAGACATCTGTTCTGCATCCACCACCCACAAACTTATTAACCTTATGGACACAAGTAACATACTTGAAATGAAAAACACAATGCCTAGTTCATTAAAAGCTAACAATTTAATTAACTACAATGTATTTTTAGAAAGACTATTCAGTTAATTTCAAGTTGACTTCCTTTTAATTGAAATAATTACATTTTCCCTCTCTAATAAAACACATGTTGTTAAATACCTTAATATATCTGATTCCCTCCCAATTTACAATGGTATACCCCAGGGAACCCTATTAGGTCCAATTTTATTCTATGCGATTATAAATAGCCTTGGTATCAATTTCTTGGATAAATTAAAATTAGTTGATGATATAACAGTCTAAGAGGCATGTTTCAAAAATCAAAAAGTAGCCCAATGGATGTCTTGTAACAAATAATTGGATGATGTTGTTAATAATGATACAACACTCTATCCAATATTGATATGATTATTAACAATTAATTTCCTTAAGACTTCCCCTTCTTTTACCTGCCCAACCCCCTGAAATGCAAATGAGTACTATGAAATTCCTTGGGTTTTACCATATCAAGCAACTTAAAATGGGATTATCATATTAATGATATTTTAAAATGGACAAATACCATATTTTCTTTCCTTAAAATTTATATCTCCTAAATGGTATTGTTTGAGAATTTTCCTTTCATTGTACACCAAATCCTTGAGCATCCCTGTCCTGTTTGGCATCCTGGTATCTCTAATGAATTGTCAGAGAGAATAGAGGCATCTAAATAAGGTGCCTAAGAATTATTTTCAATGAAGATAAAGGTCCTTATATCTCCTTTTTTTAAGAGAGCCAATCTGGTCATCCTCAATGAAAGGAGAACAACAAATTATCTGTATTTTGTCAATAATGCCCTCCATAGCCCCCAGACAAATTCCCCTTTTACTAGTAAATTTTCCCCCTTTGACCTCACCTCCCATGCTCTATTTAAACAAAAATCCCCCCTCTTACCTTAATAAAATTGTCTTCTTTTTTTTACCTTCTAATTGGTTAGTGTTTATTTTGTAAACTTTAGTGTTTATTCTTAGTTTTTTTGGTTTTTTTTAGGCTTCAGTCACAAGACTAAGTTGTGCTTGTCTTTTATTTGGTTTACTCCCTATTGATTCAGTGAGTTTTGATTCTTTTTCACAATTTGATAGATTATTTTCTGTTTTATATTAATTTTGTTTGTGTGTAGGGTAAGACACCCAGTACTCGGCCACCTGCCTATTCTCAGACATAATCTTTTATACTATTTTAATCACTATTTACAATGAGCTGTTTGTATGTCCGAGTTTAGGCAGAATTGTCACTTGTTAGTAAATTCAAAAATAGGAGGCACTGTACAAGTGAAACTATTTGAATTAGTAACCTACTTGTTCAGAAATTCTTCAGAAATTTTTTGATACAAAAATTAAGTTTCTAGGTGGTATAATACAGTAATTAGAGTAGTTTAAATGTCAAAAAGTTTTCAAAGTGATTAAAGTGTCCAACTACTGGGTGTCTTACCCTATGTGTCTGCTTTGTATTTGTGTGCAAGTATTTCATTATTACCTGTCCTTTGGAAAGGCAGCTGGCCTACATTAAGCTGCACAGGTAGCCTATAAATGTTTAAACAATTAGCCTAGGTCGATCCAAGCTCAACCTACCTTGGCAGCTTCTGGGCAAAAGCTCTTTGATTTGACATCATTCATGAAATAAGGCAATAAAAGAAGTTTTAACCCTTCTTCTTCTTCTTCTTCTAATTCACAGCAGGCGAGCTATTCAGTTAGTACTATTTAGCCCTTTTCTTTTTGCTTCACTCTGTGGGCTACAGAGCTACTGGCTTGGTTGTCTCTTATTTATTAGATATTCTCAGATATTTTTCAGTAGATCTTTTGACTCAATGTTTAAACAATTAGCCTAGGTCTATCCAAGCTCAACCTACCTTGGCAGCTTCTGGGCAAAAGCTCTTTGATTTGACATCATTCATGAAATAAGGCAATAAAAGAAGTTTTAACCCTTCTTCTTCTTCTTCTATTTAACAGCAGGCGGGCTTTTCAGTATAACTATTTAGCCCTTTTCCTTTTGCTTCACTCTGTGGGCTACAGAGCTACTGGCTTGATTGCCTCATATTTGTTATTAACCCATACTAATGATTTTTAACAACCTTCTTCTTCTTCTATTTCACAGCAGGCGGGCTTTTTTTTCTTCTTCTTCTATTTAACAGAAGGCTTTTCTGTTGATACTATTTAGCCCTTCCTTCTTCTTCTTCTTTTTAACAGCAAGCGGGCTTTTCAGTAGAACTATTTAGCCCTTTTCCTTTTGCTTCACTCTGTGGGCTACAGAGCTACTGGCTTGATTGCCTCATATTTGTTATATATAATCATATATCTTTCAGCAGATCTTTCGACTCTAGGAGTTCAATTATAAGAAGATAGATGTCTATTTCTATGCTCTGTGTGCTGGTATAGTTGGCTAGGCTCTTGGCTGATAGTGGGATTTTGTGGTGTTTAAAGTATTTTAACAGTTTAGAAAGCAAGGTATGTTGTGCAGACGTCAGCATATTACATTCAAATAGGCAATGGTCAATTGTTTCATTATTCGTATTAGAATGCCTGCAAACAGGGGACAGGGGAATTGAACCATTTGAATTAAAAAGCTTATATGAGACTGCAAGAAAATTTAATCCATTTGTTCCATAACGAATTCTATGATAAATTTTAGAAAGATAGTTATTGGGAAAGGGGGAAAGGATAGGATTAATCTTATTAAAATTAATATCTGATAGCCTCCATCGGTAAATATCTCTAATTGGGATTGGTCTCCCACTTGGCTGGTCAATATTTATAGCATTTTTTGCTATTTCATCAACCTGATGCTTACCACTTATGCCAGAGTGGCTAGGAATGTACTGAAAGTAAGTTTTTATGCCACGTGAAGCAAGATTATCAATAATACTGTGACAATGATAAGTGTCAATGTCCAACTTATATTGAGGAGCTGAGGCCAGCAACTCAAGGCTTGATAAAGAGTCGGAATAGATGATAATATTATTCGAATTTTCAATCAAAGATTGGTTTTGCCCAAGTTGTTCTAATGCCATGATTATGGCATTTAACTCAGCAGACATTATAGATAAATTATTAAATAATCTCTCGCCCATTGCAATTTTCAGGTGAGGAAGGAAAACACCACTTGCAACCTTCTCATACATTTTTGACCCATCAACAAATATTTGGAAGGGCTAAATACTATTTAGCCCTTCTTCTTCTTCTTCTATTTAACAGCAGGCGGGCTTTTCAGTAAAACTATTTAGCCCTTTTCCTTTTGCTTCACTCTGTGGGCTACAGAGCTACTGGCTTGATTGCCTCATATTTATTAGATATATTCAGATATCTTTCAGCAGATCTTTTGACTCTAGGAGTTCAAATATAAGATGATAGATGTCGATTTCTATGCTGTGTGTGCAGGTATAGTTGGCTAGGCTCTTGGCTGATAGTGGGATTTTGTGGTGTTTGAAGTATTTTAACAGTTTACAAAGCAAGGTATGTTGTGCAGACGTCAGCATATTACATTCAAATAGGCAATGGTCAATTGTTTCATTATTCATATTACAATGCCTGCAAAGAGGGGACAGGGGAATTGAGCCACTTGAATTGGAAAGCTTATATGAGAATGCAAGGAAATTTAGTCCATTTGTTCCAGAACGAATTCTATGATAAATTTTAGAAAGATACTTATTGGGAAAGGGGGAAAGGATAGGATTAATCTTATTAAAATTAATATCTGATAGCCTCCATCGGTAAATATCTCTAATTGGGATTGGTCTCCCACTTGGCTGGTCAATATTTATAGCATTTTTTGCTATTTCATCAACCTGATGCTTACCACTTATACCAGAGTGGCTAAGAATGTACTGAAAGTAAGTTTTTATGCCACGTGAAGCAAGATTATCAATAATACTGAGACAATGATAAGTGTCAATGTCCAACTTATATTGAGGAGCTGAGGCCAGCAACTCAAGGCTTGATAAAGAGTCGGAATAGATGATAATATTATTTGAATTTTCAATCAAAGGTTGGTTTTGCTTAAGGTGTTCTAATGCCATGATTATGGCATTTAACTCAGCAGACATTATAGATAAATTATTAAATAATCTCTCGCCCATTGCAATTTTCAGGTGAGGAAGGAAAACACCACTTGCAACCTTCTCATACATTTTTGACCCATCAACAAATATTTGGAAGTGATTTTTATAGGTAATTGTATTAAGTTCTGCAAATTTTTTCTGTACAAAAGCAATGGGGGTTAAATCTTTATTCCATTTTGAAAATTCAGTATTTATTATGGGAAATGAACAATTCCATGGAGGGGTTTTGGGGAAAGTAGGTGCAATAGACTTTGCTGGTACAGGGAACTTCTTTTGAATATTGGCATACTCATCTGCAATACCTCTATACATGGCTGGATTTCTTAACCAATTATGTAATGTGTGTGAGCTATTTGATTCAATTTTTGTAAGATGTTTTATCAAGAGAAAGCTACGTCTCTCCCTTATTGTTGTTAATCCACTCTCCATAAGCAGAAACTTGGTGCTTGTGGGTTTCCTAAGACCAAATATGAGACGTATTATATCAGTTTGTGTTGTTTCAATTGTTTGCATCTGGGTCTTTGCACATGCACCATAGACAATGAGCCCATAGTCAATATGGGGTCTTATATGTGATTTATAAAACTGGAGTAAGGTTTTCTCCTTACAACCCCAGGGTGTGGAAAGAAGTCTTTTTAGTATATTTGCTTTTCTATAACATTTTTTTATTGTGTTTGAAATGTGGAGGTGGAAATTAAGTTTTTGGTCAAGCATGAGACCTAGGTAATTAATATTATTATCTTCTGGAATAGTTGTTTTATTTAGAATTAGTTTTGCATTAACATGGTTTCTCTTCCGGTGAAATTGGATTATTTTTGACTTGGTGGGTGCAATGGGTAAATCTGAATGTTGAGAGAATTTTTCAAACTGGAAAAGTGACTTTTGCAGATTTTACTGTGCTATCTGAAAGGTGTTGCCAGATGACCATAGCACCAGATCATCAGCATATTGTAGATTTGTGTGAGGTAGGTTCATGTCCCAGAGATATAGGGCAAAAAGGAGGCAACTGAGGACTGCTCCTTGAGGTAGGCCTTTGGATATTGTCTTTTGGGGTGAAGAGGCTGAACCAACACAAACAATGAAACTTCGCACTTCTATGAAGGATTTAATAAAGGATACTAGCTTAGGAGGTACTCCAAGGTTTGCAAGTTTATTTAAAAGGATTTGGTGGTTCACATTGTCATAAGCTCCTTCAGAATCTAGGAAAGCTGCCACTAGGATATTATTTTTTGAGAAAGATTCATTTATTGCATTTGTTAGCAAAATGAAAGCATCTGTTGAGGAGTGGTATTTCCTGAATCCAGTTTGAGTGTGTGGGATCATGTTATTTTTCTCAACAAACCAGAGGAGTCTGTGATAAATCATTTTCTCCATTATTTTCCCCATCACAGGTGTAATCATTATGGGCCTATAAGACTCAGGGTTATCTTTTGGTTTATTTTTCTTTAGGATTGGTAGGAGGGACGAACATTTCCATATATTGGGGAACCTAAAAGATGCCCAAGCGTGATTATAACAATTTAGCAGTTCTTGTTTGTATGAAGGTGTGATATTCTTTATCCATGTAGGGTGTATATTGTCATAGCTACTGCTAGTTTTGGACCTAATATGATGTATTGCATTATTCAATTCCTGGATTGAAAATGGATTAGTTATGTACTCGGATCCTGGGCGTCGTTGGTAACTAGGGTTCATAGGAATTGTGGACAGCTTGCTTTGATTATTTGATGTTAGCTTATTAACAAAAAGAGTTGCAAATAGGTTAGCCTTTTCATTATCATTGTCATAATGGGTATTATTATGTATAAGCTCATACAGGAGTGGGTTGGGAGAAGTCTTTTTTCCACATATGTGGCTTATGACTTTATGTATAATTGGCTCATTTGTTTCTCTGGAGAGATTATTTGCAAAATTATTCCAGTATGTATATTTAGCATCTATTATAGTCCTTTTTACATTAGATTCTGCTTGTAATTTTTTTAAATATGTAGTAGATGTTTTTTTTTATGAATTCTGTCCTAGCTGCCTTTTTTATCCTCCATTTATTTAGGCACTCATTTGTCCACCAAGCTTTAGGAATTTGTTTAGGGAATTTTTTCTTAGGTTTTGTCCTGGGGATAGCATGATTAGCTGAATTTATTAGTAAAGATGTCAATGCTTCAGCATGTGTCAAATGTTGTGTTAGAAATGCATGAACTTTGGGTGAAACTTGTAATTTCATCATTTAGCTTATTTTGGAAAATAGACCAATTTGCTTTAGTGTTGATATATTTGGAGGTATGAGATAAAGTTTCAGCAGGTTCATTTAGGGAGCAAACTATAGCAAAGTGGTCTGTACATAGACTATCAATTTTATTTATGTAAATTTTGTTCCAAAAATTTAAAGACACAATTTGTAGGTCAATTGTGGAGAAATTGTCACTTTTGGGGTTGAAATAAGTATTCAGGTTTGGAGGGGTAGCAACAACTAATTCATTATTATTTGAAGTCATATGCTCAATAATTTACCAGCTTTATTTGCTGGTTTATTCCCCACAAAAGGCTGTGGGCATTGAAATCTCCACAAATAATGATATTTTTTAACATATTAGAATTATTTATATAATTAAAGAAATCCTTGGCATCTGTAGTTTGGCCATTAGGGTTATAAAAGCTTATTATGTAGGCCCTTTGATATTCTCAGATATCATGCTTCTTCTTCTTCTTCAATTATAGGCTTCGGATGAATCCATTTAACCTTTTTCGTATTGTCTGATTATGTCAGGGGTGTCCTGGGAAATCAAATATAGAAATTAGAATATTATTATTCAATAATAGAATTTATACATCAATGATGAAGCCACCTATATTTAGGCAGTTAAAGACAGCTTTGAACAATTCAGCATCATCAGTTGAAGAGTGTCTCCTTTGTGTTAGTTGGTCAATATTAGGGATTAGCTTGAGGCGCTTAAATATAGCAAATAAAGTTACCCTTGGTTCACACAGATCCGGGTTTTTTTCTCACGCAAAACGGCTCACGCATAACGGATGCAGCAATAACGCAGAACTGTCCATATCAAATCGGTCCGGTGTACCCGTTTTAACGCAAATATGGGATTGAGCAAAAAGCAGAAAAAAACTATTAGCTCTATATTTACTCAAGAAGAGAAGTAAATTCTTACTTTTTGGCTTTGTTTTGAATTTTAACCTTGTGTATAAATCTCAAGTTAATTTTGCATAATTGTTACGCCAACTGTATAGTGTGCAGATACAGTAATTATTAGCGAAAATATATAAAATAAACCACTCACTTTTTACTTATCCTGGTTCTGTTGGGCAGTACCTTTGCATACTATACTACAGGAGCAGGTAACGTGCATCTTAGCCAGACTTACAATTCTCTTTCAAAGTGGGTCTATCCAATTTTTTTATTTTTTTTGTGGGGATGGAATCATGTTCATGCTACTACATGTTCAAGAACTACATTTTAATTATTATTTTCAGGCACTCTTAAAGAGAGGAAGGTTACCTGAAGGAATTTATATTTTCTACCTTTCTATACTGCAGCTTAGAATTTTGATCTTTATTTATTTTTTTTTTTTTATTTGTGATTATTTATTGACAACAAACACACACATTTGTCAAAAATATCAAAATGACAAATAAATATAAAAAATGGCAAAACTCACAGCTAGCTCACCATTGAATCTTGTTTTGCCTCTAACTTATGAAAGAAGATAATTATTACTGAAACTATTAAAATACAATTTGTTAGTTTCCACATTTTTCCTCAAGTTTCACGGTTAGTTCAACAATATCAGTTTGATGTTACTTGAAAGTAGTCGCATTTTCTACCTGTATATACTTCAGCTTATAATTTTGATCTTGATTTTTTTTTTTTGAATTTGTGATTTTTTATAGACAACAAACACACATTTGCCAACAATGTCAAAAATGACAAATAAACCTAAAAAATGGCAAAACTCACAGCTAGCTCAGCATTGAATCTTGTTTTGCCTCAAACTTATGAAAGAAGATTAGTATTACTGAAATTTCTAAAATAAAGTCTTATAGTTTCCACGCTTTTCCTCAGGTTCCATGATTAGTTCAACAATCTCAATTTGATTTTACCTGAAGGTAGTTATACTTTCTACTTGTCTATACTTCAGCTTAAAAATTTGATCTTGATTTTTTTTTTAATTTTTGCTTATTATTTACAATAACCACGCATTTTCCAAAAATATCAAAATGACAAATAAAAATAATAAATAGTAAAACTCACAGCTAGTTCACCATTAAATCTTGTATTGCCTCAAATTTATGAAAGAAGATCATTATTACTTAAACTGCTATAATACAATCTGATAGTTTCTACACTTTTCTTCAGGCTTCATGGTTAGTTCAACTATATCAATATATTGATATCAAATTTGTCTTCAAATAAAATAAATTGATTTGAACTTGACTTTTTTCATTTTTCTTTTTTAATTGACTTTCCATCTAACCAACAAAAATTCAACAAGTATTGCAGGCTACTTGATAGACAAATTAGTAGTAGTGACTGGTACCACAAGCATACCCTCTGTTGTTAAAGCCATTGTCTACCCCGTCTCCACCGCAATTTCGATTAACAGTGAATTTAGTATAACAAACTAAAATTGAATTGAACATCAATCTAGCAAAACCAATTTTAGAATTGTCCAATCAAAGTCACTGTTGTGCTTATGGAGTATTCAAGGATTTTGACTAAACCTTATTTTTCAGTCATCTTCTATTGACCGAAGATTGTGGGTCCGTGAAATTTTATGAAATAAAAATACTTCAGGAAGGTTAACAAATCTACTGGTACTGCTAGAAAAAAAAGACCAAGAATGGTAAACTCAGTATATGATTATGTCACCTTGCCAATTTCAAGAAATCCTGACATTAATTTATGATAGAATTCAAAAGCAACTTATGAATTGGAGGGAAACCATCTTACCTCATGTTAGACAGGCGATTAAACTAAGAAACTTGCCAACAGGCTAGTCAAGAATATATGTGTCTTATCAATACTTAGTAGACCGTTCGACCGTCACAAACATAATAGCTGAGACTACAAAAGCTATTTGAGACGTTTTAAAGGATAAATACATGAAGGCACCTAAACAAGAAGATTTTCAAACTGCTGGCAAAAAATTTTAGAGTCACTGGAATTTCCCAAACTATATTGGTGCGACAGACGGCAAGCATATTAGAATTCAATGCCCCAAGAATAGTAGTACTCAGTACTACAACTGCAAAAAGCTCTACAGCATCGTTCTCATGGCTGTCGTGAATGCGGACTCTAAATTTTTGCTAGTAGATGTTGGATCAGAAGGCAGCTCAGGAAATTCTGGTGTATTTACAAGATCAACTTTTGGAAGGTCAATTATAAATGAGACAATTAACACAGCACATCCACAACCAATTGCCAATGGCATGGTGATATCATATGTTTTTGTAGCTGGCGAGACTTTTCCCCTCAGAAAAAAAAATTATGATACCCTATCCTGGTGGATTAAGCATAGCAGAAAGGCAGAAAAGAGTTTACAACTATATCTTATCCAGGGCAAGACTTGCGGTAGAAAATGCCTTTGATATTCTGGCTGCTAGATGGCAGATTTCTAATGTAGCAATTGACAACAAACTCGAAACAATTGACTCAATTATAAAGGCATTCTGTTGTT
The DNA here is from genome assembly GCF_049724085.1 of Artemia sp. Qi Xiang Cuo. Classification (NCBI taxonomy): domain Eukaryota; kingdom Metazoa; phylum Arthropoda; class Branchiopoda; order Anostraca; family Artemiidae; genus Artemia; species Artemia sp. Qi Xiang Cuo. The sequence goes on from NC_142808.1 coordinate 31,009,951, forward strand.
AGGACAATATTTTAATAGCAAGAGGCTCAGATTATTGTACCAGAAATTTCGACGATACTACAAGCAGCAATTAAAGAATAATTGATGGAACGTTGAGGCATGCAGTACAATCTACTTGGGGGCAAAACTCAACCGCCAGGATTCAAACAATTCTAGCAGTGCAGCAATTGTTATTCGCAATAATTTTTCCGACATTTTTTATTCAAGTGAAGGTGCTTTACCTTGGCAAAACGAGTATTTATTCCAATAGTGTAACAGCTTTTCTTGTCTTTTATCTGAATTATTTAATGTAAGAAAGTTCTTATAAAAAAATTCGAACAAAAAGTGAAAAGAAATAAGGTTTGTGAATTTAATGAGATAAATTTCTAACTATCGTCTCTCATTTGGCCGCTGGACACTAAATAAACCAATTGCTGAATCTTATATTTGAGGAAAGTTTTATTGGCCAGATTAAGCCTCTTCAGATCATCAACAAGACTTTTGCAAAATGCCTTGTCGCAATCAACATCTTCTCTGATTGCATTTATCAGTTCCTCCTCAAGCAGTAATGTTTTATTGGATACTTTCCCTTTTTTTGAAGGAGGCTGTGAAGTCTCAGGACTTGATGCTGGTATTCGGACACTCAAGGCTTGGAGGTCCAGTTGAGATTGGGGTTGAAGTTGAAGACGGTATTTGGTAAGTTGAAGTTCCCGATGAATCATCGAAACCAGCCAGGACGACTTCTTCGATCACATCTTGTGTTTCTATCTCAACCTAAATTATGTAAAAAATTTAAATTATATAATACATTTTGTAAGAGGCTTGCGCCAATATTTTTACATTTAATAATTATTATTATTATTATTATTCAAAATTTGATCTACCAAGGGATATTTCAGAATTTCATGAGACCTATATAAAAAAATTTTCAAATAGTTCATGGTTAAAAACTGTAAGTAAGGAGTGACCTAGCTCAACACTAACCAAAACTGTAGAAAACGGAATTTTGATACCAATAGATACATCAAAAGAATCAGATTTTAATGCTGATTTAAAATATATAAGTTTCATCAACTTTAGTGATACCTATAAAAAGTTACGCGCCTGAGAAAATTTGGCTGATTTTAAGAAAAAGGGGGAAAGACCCACTAAAAGTTATAGAACATTAAAGAAAATCACACCATCATATTCAGCGTATCAGAGAACCCTACTACGGAGGTTTTAAGCTCCTATCTACCAAAATGTGGAATTGTGCATTTTTTGCCAGAAGAAAGATCATGGATGCATGTTTATTTGTTTGTATTTTTTTTTCCAAGGGTTGATCGTATCGACCCAGTGCTTCTAGAACATTGTGGGAGGGCTCATTGGAACGGAATTTAAATCTCTAGGGCCCTTTTAAAGTGACCGAAAAAATGTAGGGCAAATAGGTCCCATTCTCATGTCTATTTGTTCCCCAAAGTCACCCGATCAAAATTTGGAGATAGCTGTTTTGTTCAGCATGGTCAAAAATATGAGAACTATGTCTATTAGGATGACTTAATCCCCCGAAGTCCCCGAGGGGAGGGCTGAAAGGTATCAACTTCAACCAAAGTTAACATATAGTATTGATTGCTGGGAAGTATAAGGACATTTTCAGAGGGGATTTTTTGTGGTAGTGGGGGTGGTTTGGGGGTTATGTGGGAGGATCTTACCATGAAGGAAGTTTTCATGGGAGAAGGGACATTGCTATGAAGGGGGTGCCGGATTTCCCAGCATTATTTAAATAAAGATCAGAAATTATACATAAAAAACAAGTATTTTAACTGAAAGTAAGGACCAACATAAAAACTTAAAACGACAGAAAACATTACGCATATGACTGGGTTCATTCCCTAGTAAATACCTCACTCTTTAAGCCAAAGATTATTTAGTTCTTTCATAAGAGCTATTTATTCTAATTAACGGCATTTGTTATTAATGAGTCATTTTCAAAGAATTGGAACAAAATTCGAACTATAGATTAAAGAGCAAGTTATTAACTAGGGGGCGACCCTCTCATATACGCATCAAAAATCTAAAAATGAAGAGTTTCGTTACTTAAGTTCATTCGTAATATATGTATATTTATTACTAATAAAAATGCTAGTGTATAAAAGTCAACAGGTTTCAAGAAAGCCATTTAACCAAATAAAAGTAAAATTGATATTCAATTTTTTTTTTAATTATTCATGTACGGTGAGCCAAAATCAAAACCTGCATTAATTCAAAAACGTTCAAAAATTAAATTAGAAAAACAAGTTTTTTTAACTGAGAGTAAGGAACGACGTTAAAACTTAAAACGAACAGAAATTATTCCGTATATGAAAGGAGCTGTCCCCTCCTCAACACCTTACTCTTTACTATAAAACTTTAATAACTCTGTTTTTTTTAACAATGAAAACATTTAGCGTAAAGAGTTAGATTTTGAGGAGGGGACAGCCACTTTCAAGTGTTTTTTTTTTATTTAATCAAGATAATGACCATGTTCCTATTGAAGAGCTTTGCTCCATAAACTATAAAACTTTTTGGACTCCTTGACTAATAGGAGGGAAGACTCCCCACCATCTTTGAGTAAAAGCATTAGTATGTGTGTGGGGCATGATTTGACTGATGGAACATTAAACTTGCAACCTTTGCTAATTTAATATTTGACTAAGTTTACTAAAATATTGCCTAGTCAATCAGCAATATGAGATGCTTACATTTAGTACTTCTGCAAAATTTGACTCTGTCTGTCTATCTGCAATGTGATCTTCAAGGAACAGAAGGCTCTGAAACCACTTCCAAGGCTTCTTGTCTCTTCCTCTCTGAGACCCACTCGTGGACATTTGGGCCTTTTTCTCCCTTTTGGAGCCATCTCGAAGGGATCTCCACTGTTTTTGACAGTGTTCAACTGAAAGAAAACTGGATGAGAATTTGATTTGCATAATCTTTTCATAAAATATAATTTTAGAAGACATGTGAAACTTATAAATATCACAGAACTAGGAAAATGTAGTTTATCCCAACTAGGGGTCATTTAATAAAATGATGAAATTATTTGGGTTATGTTGAACTTTTTGTTGAAGTCTACTAACTTTAATTAAAACAGTTATGAAAACACCATTTTCCCCTCACACTAGTTTAATAGATCCAATCTTCTTCATCATTTTTACATCATCAAATTTTATTCTGCAATTGGACGAGGAATCCCTACTATATGTCAGTGGGGAAACTCTGCTTGTAAGCCTTACCCGGTCATTTTCTTTGTGATTTGCTCACTAACTAGATGATGAAAATACTTTATGAGGTAAAATATAATTTATATTTCAGCAAATAAGTGGCCAGTAACATAGATCTTATCAAGAGAGAATACTCAATGTGAATGTAGAAGCCTGGAACCTAGGTGCGACTGCAACTTAACACAGGTCTTTGTGTAGATGCCAAGTACAAGAAGAAATAATAAATATATACAAATTAATCCAAGAGATCTTAAAATAGATAGTTTGGCATGGGTACGAAAACAGATTCCCTACTCCTCTTTTATGAGAGGGTTGGGCTGTGTTGTATATGATTATATCCTTATTTATTTAAAAAAAAAACACAAGCTAATGTGCTCAAGAGGACCTAAAGCTTTTGTTGGCTATTAGATGCTACTTCAATCATTGATACATAGGCAGATTAGGCAACCCTGCAGTATATGGTGTAAAGTTATCACAATACAAAATGGAATTTGATCTAAAAGGTAGCTAATTACTTTGTTTACTCTCTTGCAACCACTGCATGGTGACATGATGGTGACAGGGAACAATGAAAAATTGATAAATTTGGAACACAGGGCTAAAATAAAATAGATAAGAAATAAATATACTTTTCAATTAAAAATTTAATCCTCTGTCCAAATACAATAGTCAATTCCTCTGAATATTCAGTCCTCTGATCCTATCAATCAAAATGTTCAAGGACACAAACCTGTAGTAGAGCTGCCCACTGTAAACAAAACCTATTTTTTTACTCTATGTTATTCATCCAATTGAGCTGCAAAGTTGCACAAATACTGTACAGTAGTAGCAGAATATAAACAAATCACTTTTTACTGTATATCCTGGTTCTATTGGCCAGTACAC